>NC_068284.1:3492838-3678838 GCF_025860055.1 Xyrauchen texanus
TTGTCACTCAATGCAGAGAAATAAGTAATAAAAAAGATACCAACGCACTATAGGCTATTGAAGGACTGGCTTTGGTAAGCTCGGACATTATCGGTTCTGCTGTCGGTACTGGAGAAATTAAGAAAATAAATGTATTATTGCTATGAAGAGAAAGTTATTTTATCTCGCCAGCCATTTCTATGTATAATAATTCTATGAAACCATTTGTCTGTGATGCAATTTAGCTATTCGCAGTCAGAGAGAGAGAGAGAGAGATCTCTCACGCCAGGGGTTCCCAAACTTTTCCATGACAAGGCCCCCCAAATACCACTAGGTTCTGGCCAAGGCCCCCCTTTTCCATGATGTGTTATTAAACCCATCGACAATACTACGGCAAATGTAGAAATAAATAAATAAAACATTTAGGTGAACATCCATTAACCTTTATTGGTGTTGTAATAATAACATTTGTATGTCAGATCTTCATATATGGTAATTTCAACATCTTCAAATCTGGTACAGTAATTTCAACATTCAACATTGTATCTTTGTGTGTCAGTGACTGGAAAAAGAGAGAGATCTTAACGAGAGGGTGTGTGTGTGTGTGTGTGTGTGTGTGTGTGAGTGTGTGTGAGAGAGAGAGTGAGAGGGAGTGAGAGAGAGAATATCAATGGGACGGCTGGGCCTGGTTGCAACATTCAACACCCTGTGGGTGTGTGTGTGTGTGTGTGTGTGAGAGAGAGAAAAGAAGAAGAGAGAGCATATCAATGGGAAGGCTGGGCCTGGTGGCAACATTCAACAACATTGTGTCTGTGTGTGTGTGTGTGTGTGTGTGTGTGTGTGTGTGTGTGTGTGTGTGTGTGTGTGTGTGTGTGAGAGAGAGAGCGCACATTAATGGGATGGGTGGGCCTGGTGGCTCCTACACAGTTTGTCAAGCCTGGGCTTTATGTCTGTCAGTGCAACACGCATGTCACTCTCCACATTTAGACGTGCTCTGTGTTTTGTTTTAATTACTTTTAAAGTTGAAAAACCAGACTCACACAAATAAGTGGTTGCAAAAGGAAGAAGGCATTTCAGAGCACTCTCAGCTAGGATGGGAAAGTCATTTCTTACATACATCCAGTAGTTAGAGAGGGAAAGAGCCTCAAATTTCATTTTTAAATCCCATGAAGTAGTCATCTCAATCAGCTCCTCCTGTGATTTTAAGTCCAGACAAGAGCCTACATCAGGGGCAAATGGGTTCCTTACCCAGGTAAGATGGGTGCTGTCAAGGTCAGGGAAATAGTCTCTGAAATATCCCTGGAGGTGCTCCAGGTGGGATTTTATCAGTGGAGAAATGGTGTCCAACTCGCCACCAGATGACAGCAGCTCTTGGTGTAATAGTGGGAACATTTCTGTAATTCCCTCCTTGAGCTTGTTTGACCACAGCGTAATCTTCAGGGAAAAAGCACACACTTTGTCTTGCATATGCACTATGTATGTGTCACGCCCTTGCATGCTTTGGTTAAGCACATTCAGATGACAAAAAATGTCAGCCATATATGCAAGTTTGAGAATCCAGGCTGCATTTGTAAAACGGTCAGCCAGCTAATGTTTCTCAGACAAGAGAAACTCTGCAACTTCCCTCCGCAACTCATACACAAGGTTCAAAACTGCCCCCCGTGAAAGCCAGCGTACGTTTGAGTGAAGCAGCAATCCATCAAAACGGGCTCCCATTTCTTTACACAGAAGAGCAAACAGTCTGTGTTTCAAGGGGAGGGCTTTAATGAAGTTTACTACGTGTATTATGTCCTGTAGTACCTGATTAAGCTCATCATCCAACCGTTTAGCCACCAGTGCTTCTCGATGGAGCATACAGTGCGTGAACGCAGCATTCGGGGCCTTCTGTTTGATGAGAGCCGTCACCCCACTGTTCTTCCCAGTCATAGCCGTGGCCCCGTCAGAACACACACCCACGCAACGAGACCAGTCAAGTCCATTTGAATTAATATATTCGTCCAGCACTTGAAAAATGTCTTTCCCAGTAGTTCTACTTTCAAGTGCCTTACAAAATAAAATTTCCTCAATGAACATTTCTTGCGAAATAAATCTGATGTACACAAGTGAACTCGGCAGCGTTAGCCACATCCGTACTCTGATCTAGCTGCAGTGCAAAATATTCGCTACCTCTCACCTGGTCCAACAGTTGAGCAGACACATCCTCAGCCATGTCTCCAATACGTCTACTCACAGTGTTATCAGAGAGTGGTACAGCGTAAATTTTCTTGGCAGCATCCTCACCCAGTAGCTCTTTAACAATGTCTTTGGTAGCTGGTAGTATCAAATCCTCCCCAATTGTGTGCGACTTTTTAGCTCGCGCAATGTGAAAGGAAGCCAAAAACGATGCCCTCAATGCTCTCTCAGGGACAGTAGCTTGCCGCACGAATGTTGCTGACTGCCTGGTCAAATGTTCTTCCTTTCTTTTTAAAAAAGTCGACTGGTTTTTCGGCCTCTGCTGGATGCTTCTGGTTCAGGTGACCTTGAAGTTTAGATGGTTTTAAGCATTCGTTAGAGAGGATCTCGAAGCAGAGAACGCATTTGGGGCACTCATGTCCATTCTTCTGCGTGACACAGGTAAATCCAAACTTTATTTATGCTGCCTCATGCCTACGAGTCTTACTCGGCCAGGAGTTCGTTTTCTTATTTTTTTTAATCTGAGGCTCGTCAGGTTTTTTCCTTTTTAAAAATCTATCCATTTAGATAGAGCTAGCCAGCTAACTAAATAAATAGCTAAATAGCTGAGCACTGGCGGTTGTAACCAAGGCTACACTGACAGATTGCATGTGGTGTACCAGCCATTCAGAAAGATTAGCATTAAAAGTTTAATGTTTAGATACGCGACAAATTACTATAATGCTATTTCATAACAATACTCATAATAATATAAATATTTTTATATATATTTTTAATATTGTATGTATAATAAAAAAATCTTTTTTTTTTCCTTCCAACTTGCTGCGGCCCCCCTGGCGCCCCCTGGCGGCCCCCACTTTGAAAACCACTGTCTCAGGCGGTGCTACAGCGAGCACAACAGAACCCTGCTTAATGAGTGACAGAACGAAACATTTAAACGTAGCCTGGTTTAGATCTGTGATATTAGTCTGATTTTATTTTCGATTTCGCCTTCCAAAGATTATAAAAAGAATATTTATACATAAGCCGCATTCTGTCTAGCACAACTTCCTTCCCTTCACAGCGGTGCACTGACATTTCTCCCTAAAACTCAAACTTAACGTCAGAATCAGCACGATCAGTGATTGTTGTAAAATGCAGTCTAGCTACTGTTGCTAAATTGCGGGACGCGTTTAATAATAAAAAGAGCGCAAGAGATACCGTTCCCAAGGCAGCACGCGCTCCGATACAGACCACAACGAGACAAGCAAAGTATAGGCTACTTTGGGTTTCATGTGCTCGTCTAAACGATCAACAATACACAAAAATATGTCAAAACGACCGGCTTGGAGATTCACTTAAACACAGTTTATGTCTTAAATGGACGTAGTTATGGAAATAGTTGGGAGAAAATATGCTGCATCAGGAGCCTATTAGACTCGGTCTTAAAGGGGAAGCAGTCTAATGAACATGCTGACGATTGAGCCATTACTGCGAATCAAACAACAAAAGGCAAAGAGAAAATCACTTACAGCTCTTGAATGAATAACTTCTGCATTAATAAGCATTAATCTATCTATGATAAACTATGCAGTGTTATTTTACAATTGATTACTTTATTAGATTTCTTTTTAGACCACACCTGAACAGTAATGTTAGTAGACCTTCCTGAAATTAAATCACTGTGCCTATATAATGTTTATCTATGTGTAATTGTTTATCTTTTGTTTAATATATATATATATATATATATATATATATATATATATATATATATACACACTCACCTAAAGGATTATTAGGAACACCTGTTCAATTTCTCATTAATGCAATTATCTAATCAGCCAATCACATGGCAGTTGCTTCAATGCATTTAGGGGTGTGGTCCTGGTCAAGACAATCTCCTGAACTCCAAACTGAATGTCAGAATGGGAAAGAAAGGTGATTTAAGCAATTTTGAGCATGGCATGGTTGTTGGTGCCAGACGGGCCGGTCTGAGTATTTCACAATCTTCTCAGTTACTGGGATTTTCACGCACAACCATTTCTAGGGTTACAAAGAATGGTGTGAAAAGGGAAAAACATCCAGTAAGCAGCAGTCCTGTGGGCGAAAATGCCTTGTTGATGCTAGAGGTCAGAGGAGAATGGGCCGACTGATTCAAGCTGATAGAAGAGCAACTTTGCCTGAAATAACCACTCATTACAACCGAGGTATGCAGCAAAGCATTTGTGAAGCCACAACACGCACAACCTTGAGGCGGATGGGCTACAACAGCAGAAGACCCCACCGGGTACCACTCATCTCCACTACAAATAGGAAAAAGAGGCTACAATTTGCAACAGCTCACCAAAATTGGACAGTTGAAGACTGGAAAAATGTTGCCTGGTCTGATGAGTCTCGATTTCTGTTGAGACATTCAGATGGTAGAGTCAGAATTTGGCGTAAACAGAATGAGAACATGGATCCATCATGCCTTGTTACCACTGTGCAGGCTGCTGGTGGTGGTGTAATGTGTGGGGGATGTTTTCTTGGCACACTTTAGGCCCCTTAGTGCCAATTGGGCATCGTTAAAATGCCACGGCTTACCTGAGCATTGTTTCTGACCATGTCCATCCCTTTATGGCCACCATGTACCCATCCTCTGATGGCTACTTCCAGCAGGATAATGCACCATGTCACAAAGCTCGAATCATTTCAAATTGGTTTCTTGAACATGACAATGAGTTCACTGTACTAAAATGGCCCCCACAGTCACCAGATCTCAACCCAATAGAGCATCTTTGCGATGTGGTGGAACGGGAGCTTCGTGCCCTGGATGTGCATCCCACAAATCTCCATCAACTGCAAGATGCTATCCTATCAATATGGGCCAACATTTCTAAAGAATGCTTTCAGCACCTTGTTGAATCAATGGCACGTAGAATTAAGGCAGTTCTGAAGCGAAAGGGGGTCAAACACAGTATTAGTATGGTGTTCCTAATAATCCTTTAGGTGAGTGTATATATATATATATATATCAAAAAGAACCGTTAAGAATACCGTTAAAGTACCGGATTGATAATAACTATCAGTAAGATAGTAATACCATTAAAACCATCCCTAGTTATGCCTGTGCTTCTCTTGGATGCTCTGAATATTGGATTACGTGTCTGGATTGCCCCTTAATTAAAGCTGCATTTGGATCTCAACCTTCGTGTCTCTGAGCAGTTCGTAACACTTGCTTTGTTTATTTAATATATTTGTTATACATTATTTATATAATATGTTTTTACATTATACATTTTTTATTTAAGTGTACAAGTGCAGATTGGTCAAGTGTTCAATAAATGTATTTGTTGACAAATTCTGTCTATCTTAAGTAATTATTTGTGTTACATTTTATCTTTCAAATAAAAGGTTCAAATAAGAGGTTAAAAATAAGCACATATCGGCCAAAATAAATCGGCAGCATTAATCGGCCATCGGCCGACCAGGATTTCAAAAGATCGGCATCGGCCTGAAAAAAACAATATCGGTCGACCTCTAGTTTTTATTACTTATCATTCATGCAGCAATGCTTATCAATATGAAAATATTAATAAATATTGTTGCATAAATAACAAGTAATACATTAATTCTCCACACCTAGCAAATTGTGATCCAATCAATAATGTCTAATTTAACAATGTTTTCTGTGGGAGATGGACAAACAGAACAGAGAGAAATACAATATAAAAAAAATTACAATTCTTGTCGTCCCACCGCAGACCTCACTAATATTCAAACCCGAATCCAACCCTGGGAAAGACAAAATTAATAAATTCTCATTCTCTAAATAATTAATGCCCTGTAATGAGATGGATATTTTTTTTTTTTTTCATTTTAGGTTTCAAAATTCAGTTTAGACATCAATATTTCAGTTGATAATGTATGGTCTATGCCAGGGGTGTAAAATAACGAATTATAAATACTCACGCTACTGTAATTAACTATTTTTCCCCAAGAATTGAACTTGAAGTAGTTTAAAAATGTTATACTTTTACTTGAGTACATTTTAAGAGCTGTAACTGTACTTTTACTGCACTATTTTCCCACCGTCTGTGTTCGCTACTTCCTTGTCCTGAATTAATTTTTATCTATCAACATGATTGGCTAGGGAGAGTTTCGTGACTCCCATCAAATCACACTTAAATAACTTCAACAGCAGCTGTAGATCTGTCGCCATCAGTTATGGATGTGTAATTTAATCTATCACTGAGATTATTGGGCCGCTGTGAGAGATTAATGCAATGTTATCAACAGGGCTGGAAAATAAAAGGATCTAGATGTTTATCTGAAAAATGAGCGATGTCCTCGATCAAACTTTTGAATAGTTTACTACATTTAGCCTACGTTTTACTTCTAGAACAGGGGTGTTCATTACATCAATCGGGATAGCAAGACAAACAATGGTTGGTTGATCTAGATTAAATATAAAAGATTGACTTCTTATTTCCTGTCATCTGTATCTGTATGCTGTTTGATTGACGGGCGTCTAATGTTTGAGCGCTAATGTAGGTTCGCTCCTAAATGATCAAATTCACTTTATAATTCCGCCAATGCCCTTCTTGATGAGGATTTAATGTAAATGCAGTCATTTATGTCTAAAGTTAATGAATTAACAGTCGGACAAAAAGCGTATTTGCATCAAAATGTTGGACTTTTTGTAACCGGTGTATGTAAATGGTGTATACGTAACCAAATTGAGCACTGTAGTAGTATATATACACATATATACTATGTCATATAAAGGCTATTAATCAAACAACATTAACAAGGAAATGAGAAAACCACTCACAACTTTTGGCTGAATAACTTGAGTAGCTTTAAAATTATTACCGTAATGTAATAGTATAAAACAGTGACATTTCTAATAATATATTTTTATCGTTTTAATCGTTTTTTAATAATACTGACCCATGATGTAGAGTGTGTTAATTGGTATAATACATTAACAGGAAAGTAGAGATGATAAAATTATTCATAATTAGCCTTTATAAAGATAGAAAAGCATCAACATTTGTGGGGCAATTTTTCAGCAGAACATTCCACCAGTCATAAACTTCAGAAAATTGTGCATAATGCATTAACTATTTCTGGGCTTAAAAAATACAAGAACTAAATCAATGTTGAACATTGTATCTCAAAAGGAGGACAATGTGGCCCCCCATGTGCAATTTAAATAAATAATTCACACAAAAATGAAAATTCTCTTATAATGTACTCACCCTCATGCCATCTGTCTATGACTTTCTTCAGAACACAAATTAGGATTTTTAGGAGAATATTTCAGCTCTGTAGGTCCATTAAATGTAAGTGAAGGGGTGCCAAAAATGTGACGCTCCAAAAAGCGCATAAAAGCAGCATAAAAGTAATACATACAACTCCAGTTTAATCCATGACTTCAGAATTTATATGATAGGTGAGAAATAGATCAATATTTAAGTCAATTTTAGCTAGAAATTCTTCTCTTTGCCCAATAGGTGGTGATAAGCATGAAGAATGCGAATCACCAAAAACACAAGAAAGTGAAAGTTAAAAGTGCAAATTCACTGAGCAGGGAGGATAATTAATAGTAAAAAAAGGAATTAAATATTAATCTGTTTCTCACCACATCTATCATATCACTTCTGAACACATGGATTAAATCACTGGAGGCACATGGATTAGACTACGTTTATGCTGATTTATGTGATTTGTGGAGCTTCAAAATTTTAGCACCGATTCAATTTCATTGTATTGACCAAAAGAGCTGATACTCTTCTAAAAATCTTAATTTGTGTTCTGCAGAAGATAGAAAGTCATACACATCCAGGATGACATGAGGGTGAGTAAATTATGAGAGAAATATCATTTTTGGGTGAATTATTCCTTTTTAAGCGTGATGTAGCCCCTGTACCAAAGCTGTACTTTTCCAATGCCTGCTCTACCTCCTCTATTGTGCAGGACATGACGTGCCAAGTGATCCTGCTTATTTAGCATTATTTGCATTCCTTGCATTGTTTTGAACATGTTTTATGCACAACAAAAACACTCTGTCGGCATTAAGGGAAATTTAGACTCTACACATAAACTGATTTTAATGTAATTGTTTCATACATTACAGTTTAAAACGGTGGTCAGTATATTGAAAATAACTTTTTCATCTTTTCATTTCTGTTATCATATCTCCCTTTTATTTTTTGGAATCAGATTCATGTAGTGTTTATCATAGATAAGTGATGTATATTAAAAGTTGGCATACAGTGTTCGTTATAATGGGACATAGGTTTTGCAACTCGGTACTCACTACTCATGAGTACTTTTAAATGAGCTACTCTTTTACTTTTGAGTAATTTTTAGGACAGCTACTTTTACTCTACTCACACTACATTTTTTGGAAGTAACAGTACTTCTACTTGAGTATAATTTTTCAGTACTCTTCCCACCCCTGGTTAATGCTATAGCTGTTACCTATATGTCATGGGCAGTGTTGGGGAGTAACGGAATACATGTAATGGGATTACGTATTTAAAATACAAAATATAAGTAACTGAATTCCACTACAGTTACAATTTAAATAATTGGTAATTACTTTGATAATTGGAATGTAATTACAGTTACATTCAAAAAGTATTTTGATTACTGAAGAGATTACTTTGCATTTCATTGTCATTTGTTTAAGTTAATATTTAGTCCTTTTAGATGGAAAACATTTCTTATGATGTGTTAGAGTCATACGAGCAGACAGAGAAGTAAGTTTGAAGTTTGGCACAGAAGAAATAGAAATAAACCTTGTGTAAATTGTCAGCTTTATGCTAATCTAAAATGCTTTTTCTAGATATTTTACATGCACATGCTACTAGACACAATCATATTTTTTTTATCAAGAAAATTTACATTAGATCATAATTTATTTTTTCAAGTAAGACCTTTGAGACCTGCACACTGTTGTAGCTTGCAAATCTTTATTAGTTTTCAGCATTTCGTTCATAAATCTTCTACAGGCATTCAATTAATTTCTCTGAAGATTCTTCCAGTTGTATATCACTGAAACAATCATGATTTACCCAACAAGATACACCAATGATGCTGGCGATGTGCTCGACTGAACCAGATAGGCGAATATTCATGATGGTGGACTGATATTAAATTTGTTTCCACTAAAGCCATTTGTATTGGCCTCTTGGAATGTTTTGTTCACAGAAGAACCTCCAGCAGCCAAAACATGCGATGACATTAAGTTCCTCGCTTCCAATGTGACCAAACGCTTCATTTTAAATCCCTTTCATTACTGATCTGCATATCCCTATTCTCATTTACTAGTGAGTCTGGTGCATGCTTTATATTGCATTTTCATGGGTGTGACTTATGATAATTGTGAATTAATGTGCACACACTAATTACGAATGTTTGGAATTCCCTAACATACCCACCTTTTACTGACAAATCTGGGGGGTAGGAAGTGTTCATGAATCTGGAGGAAAGTTTTTGTGAAGGTCCATTTTATGTGCAAATAAGTATGAATTTACTCATCTATTTACGAATGTTTCATGAATGAGGACCTTTATGAAAGTATTCTTGAATATATTCTAACACATTTATATAAAGTAACTGTATTCTGAATACAGGTGCTTGAAAAAGTAACGGTGGCTGAATACAGTAACTTAAGTATTCTGAATGTGTACTGACATTACATGTATTCCATTACAATCCTGGACACATGTGAACACATACGAAAAACAAAAAAATAGCGAAGACGTAATTAAAGGGATAGTTCACCCAAAAATGAAAATTCTCTCATCATTTAAAAATTCTAAAAATCTTAATTTGTGTTCTGCAGAAGAATGAAAGTCATATACATCTGGGATGACATGAGGTTGAATAAATGATGAGAGAATTTTCATTTTTGGGTGAACTATTTCTTTAAGCAAATAATAGGCTTATGTTCAATGGATACAAAACAAACAATATTTTGACTTTTAAAGTTTTTTTTTTATTATTGTCCAAGTGCTTTAATTGTCTTCTGCCACAATATGTATACTATATGTAATGTCTTCAAATTATTTGCATTATAATATGCATTATAAATAATTATATTTAAAATAATTTAAATATCTTTTTAATAAAATATCTTTTATTTGGGGGCCGTTCACTGTAAATATTGATTGTGATGAATTCAACCCCTGGCTTTTGTTTGAAACTGGTTAAGGCTTGTTTTATTTGAATGTACATTTGCTGGATCAGTTATTCTAGTAAAATAGTAAAATAATAATACAAAGTGCCATTGTATTTATTTAATAAATTGTTGGTTGTTATTAAAATAAAACACATTTTTAAACATGAAGCTTACATTTTTCATATAGTCATAAAGATTTAATAATTTATTTTCTGAAAGCAGCTAGTGATCCAAAATCATGTGTAAATGTTTCTGATGAGGTGCAGTTGATGTTCATTAGCATCTCTCTATGAAGTATAAAAAGTAAACACCAACCTATTTGTTTCTCGGTCTCTTGACTTTTTATTCTGCATGGAGTTTCATTAGTCATGTCTTCACTCTCTTCTTTCATAAAATCCATCTTTTGACAGTATCAGGAAAATCTGCTTGTAAACGAGTCGCGAAAGCTGGTTAACTCGTCATACCTTGTTATGAGTCTGACCCACAATGCGTCCTGTCACTAGGTTCAAGTTCTTCTTCTAATGTTTACGTACGGCTGGTAAACAAGATTTTAGTGCTTTACTGCCTCCAACAGGAAAGAAGTGTAGAGCGTCTGGACTAGAGAGACGAATTGTCCCTGTTGAATCCTGCTGGTAGATGCTGGAACAATAGCAAGCATTTATTTTTTAATTTTTTTATTAAACAACACAAAGAAATACAAAATGGTCAAATATTATATGCCAGGTAGGGAGAAAAGATGGTACCTTTTGAAAATAGTTACTGTTCTCACAGCTTTCTTATTAGAAGAATTTGAAATTAACTTTTTCTTTTCCAATACTCACAATACCAAAACAAATTAAACAAATAAATGTTTGGAGATCAAATTCATCAGAAATACGTCTCTGCAAAAACATTCTTGTAGGGTAGCACCAATGTATCATTGTACAAGAAGCTTCTTTAATTTTATTATAAATCAACTATTTCTGAGTCAGAGCCCACACTCTTATCTCATATCTGCTCCAATAATAGGAAGCACTAGGACAAGATACAACTTCATGTTGGAAGAGAGGACAGACACTCTTATTATTTGAAACTGAGGTAAGGCATGATTGACTCACAAAGGTTTCAAAAGCTTTGAAATGTGATGTGGCACACTCTGAAAGGAATGGTCACTCCCTTCATAATCATGATAATCCCTGAGCGAATGGCACAAAAACAATAGCAAATTAAAGTCCAGGTTAGAATAAATTGTTTATGGAAAGATGATAGCTGTGCTGGAATTTTGTCAGGGTTGTAATTGCATAAAAGCAAAAAATTGAGACCTAATTTAGAAAATTTTATTTGGTATGTAATTCCACAAAGAGGTGGGATTCCTTAAATGTGGTTTAATCTAATTCGTTTTCAGAATCAGAATCAGCTTTATTGCCAAGTATGCTTACACATACAAGGAATTTGTCTTGGTGACAGGAGCTTCCAGTGCACAACAATTCAAAAAACAATACAAAAACAGCAGCAAGACATAGATAATAATATAATATTATATATATATATATATATATATATATATATATATATATATATATATATATATATATATATATATATATATATTTGGGCTGTCAATCGATTAACATTTTTAATCAAATTAATTACAAGATGTCCAGATTAATTAATCGTGATTAATCGCATTTAATCGCATATACAAATATTTGCTGAGAAAGCCCCTCATATAACAATAATTCAATATATGCTGAAATAATTATACATAGTTATCCTTAAATATAAAAATATATATATATATATATTCAGATAATTAAAATGCATTACATTCTTGTGGCAGAAGAGTTCATCATTGATAAGACAATACAAAAAACGGCTTTAGAATACAATCCATTGTTTACTACCATATTATTGAACATAAGCCAATCATTGGCATACAGTTCACAGCAATCTATTTCTCAAGTGAATTTGTCAATTAGTTCGAGATTTATTATGAGGGCTTGTTTAAGGACCCGTCAATTTCAACAAGCATCAGACATGCTTGAGTAGCATCTCGGGTGCGTTGCGTCATAAACATAAAATGTTTAGGTCACTGTGTCTAGTTAAATATTGTTTAATACTTAGAACACATCTTGAGATCCCTTAGTTCGAATTTGCACTCCATTAAATTTTTTGAATGCAAGAATGTAACGAATGTCTGTTTTGTGCTGTCTGGTTGTTTTCTTCACTGTATACACTGCGCGTTACCACACAGCTGAAATATCAATTACTGCCCTCTGGAGTAAACAGGTGGTACTACAAGCTTGCCTTTCTCAGGAATCTTCCTTATTACAATCCGGGTGCATTGCGATTAATTGCGTTAATTTGTTTAATGTGTTATTTTTAATAAAATTAATCGCACTGAATTAACGCGTTAAATCGACAGCCCTATTATATATATATAATCTAATTGTACATACACACACACACACCTTCATACATACACAAATTTACATTGCAGATGCTTTTATCCAAAGCGACATACATTGCACTTATTACAGGGACAATCCCCCCAGAGCAACCTGGAGTTAAGTGCCTTGCTCCAGGACACAATGGTGGTGGCTGTGGGGATCAAACCAGTGACCTTCTGATTACCAGTTCAGCGCTTTAGCCCACTACGCCACCACCACTCACTTACACACACATACGTAGTGCAAATCTAAAACAAATCCGTTATATAAACACAAAAATACATTGTTATGTACAGTGCAAAAAAAAAAAACATTTTTAAGAGGATATGTTAGATAATATAAATAGACTAAACTCTGTATTGCACATAATTATTGCTCAATGGGGTGGCTAGAATTGTTTATGAGATGGATAGCCTGAGGGAAATTAACTGTTCCTGTGCCTGATGGTTCTGGTGCTCAGAGCTCTGAAGCTCAAAATGTAATGGACAGGTTGAGTGGGATCCAGAGTGAAATTTACAGCCTTTTTCCTCACTCTGGAAGTGTACAGTCCTCTGCAGTCTTCTGATGTCTGATTTCATAGCTGCACCAAACCAGACAGTTATTGAAGTGCAGAGGACAGACTCAATGACTGCTGAGTAGAACTGTATCATCAGCTTTACAGCTTTTATCAGCAGTTTTACATGTATAATTGCCCCAAAAGGCAAAACCTCCCATCATTCCTCATGCCATCCCAGATGTGTTTGACTTTCTTTCTTCTGCAGAACAAAAATGAATATTTTTTTAGAAGAATATTTCAGCTCTGTAGGTCCATACAATGCAAGTGAATGGTGATTCACATCTGAAAGTGAAAGAAGAGGAGATTTAGAGTAAAAAATGACTTATGTGTTGATCTGTTGAAATTTGGTTGGAAATTCAACCTCAAGTGCATCCTGGCTTTGCAGGTGGTGACGCAATCAGTGTTGAAGAAGATCAAGAGCAACAGGAAGAAAAAATGGACAATTACCAGTTTTGATAAATAATTTGAAAATAAATTTAGGCTCTGAGGTCCAAAGGTGGAAAGAGAATTGAAAATCTGTACTCGAGCAAAAGTATTGCTACTGAAGAAATAGTTCACTGTAGTGTACTGAGTAGAAATACTGAGAAATATTATGACTCAAGTAAAAGTAAATAGGTAGTTTGCTAAAAACCACTCAAGTAATTACTTTATTAAGTAAATTACTTAAATTGGTGCTATTTTAATGCATTTCTATCTTTATATTGTGGAAGGCTTTGTTTTGAAAAAGTTAATAAAAAAGTATTGTTATATATTGATTAAATATTTTAGTCAACTGACAGCACTAATATAATTTGATGCTTCTGCTCACCAGGGATGCATTAAATTGAAATATTAGTAATGTTGCAATATTATTATTGATTGAAATAAATGTTTTACATTTTTATTTATTTTTAGCAGCCTATCACCATCTAGATCTTGACCGGTTGCCCACTGGAGTTAAGCAGGGTTGAGCCTGGCCAGTACCTGGATGGGAGATCTCCTGGGGGAAACTAAGGCTGCAGCTAGAATAGGTGTTAGTGAGGCATGGGGTGCTCACTGTTTGTGTCCTAATACTAACCCTCCAGTATAGTAAGGGAAAACTATACTGTAAATGCACTGTCTTTAGAATGAGATGTTTAACCGCAGATTTGACTCTGTGTAACATACCGTATCTTTGACAAAAGCTACACCGCCACATCATGCCGTACTCTGTGTTTACTATCGTCAGTTTTGAATCAGAACTAAAAATGTCAGATACACAAGTTAATCGCTCATTTGAGTCTAACATGGTCACAAAGTGGTCAGAATCGGTTCGCAATTCAATCTGAATGACTCTGAAAGCACCAGCACGTGCTGTTGAATCATTTGATGTGCGCTCTCACTTGAAGGTATCTAAGTAGACAGGATGTGACATGAACATTTGATTCGGACGTGCCTTGATCCCTTTCTGGCTCCATATACAGTCTCCGGAGGCAGCATTTTCCTGGTTTCAGGTGCAGGGGTTAAACAGTCCCAGATTGCGCATGCAAGAGGGTGCTCAACATACATTTTGTGAAGTGATCTGAATTTTAACATCAGGCAATTAGCTAACACTATTTTAAATTATTTATTATTATTATTATTTAGATTTTTGCATTCATAGTTTTTTGTTGATCTGTTTTAGTGTTCAATTTAGCTAGTTTGCTTTAGTTTTAGTTATTTTTTTTTTTTATCAAGATAATTCACGTTTTTCTAGTAAGAGCTTTGATATTAGGGCAAAAATCATATTCTTGATCATTTGGGTGTTTTCTTGTAAAAATATCTAAAAATACTTAAAACAAGATCAATTTGATTAATCTTGTTTTAGAAACAACACTGCATAAGATATTTAGGTTTTTCAGAGAATGTATTTTTAACATGTGTATTTTGTCTTACTGTACTGGCATAATTTTTATAGTCAAAACAAGTGAAAAAATCTACCAGTGCTGAAGACTACTTTACTGACCGTGAGTAATTTTACAGAATACGATACAAATGACATTTTACAGCATGTATTCTGTAATGGAATACATTTAAAAAGTAACCCTCACAACCTTGTATATATATATATATATATATATATATATATATATATATATATATATATATATATATATATATATATATATATATATATAGTGTATATGTATATATACATATATATATACACAGTGCATCCGGAAAGTATTCACAGCTCTTCACTTTTTCCACATTTTGCTATGTTACAGCCTTATTCCAAAATTGATTAAATTCAATATTTTCCTCAAAATTCTACAAACAATACCCCATAATGACAACGTGAAAGAAGTTTGTTTGAAATCATTTCAAATTTATTACAAATAAATGAAAAAATCAAGAATTCACAGCCTTTGCCATGACACTCAAAATTGAGCTCAGGTGCATCCTGTTTCCACTGATCATCCTTGAGATATTTCTACAAATTGATTGGAGTCCACCTGTGGTAAATTAAGTTGATTGGACATGATTTGGAAAGGCACACAACTGTCTATATAAGGCCCCACAGTTAACAGTGCATGTCAGAGCACAAACCAAGCCATGAAGTCCAAGGAATTGTCTGTAGACCGCCAAGACAGGATTGTATCGAGGCACAGATCTGGGGAAGGGTACAGAAACATTTCTGCAGCATTGATGATCCCAATGAGCACAGTGGCCTCCATCATCTGTAAATGGAAGAAGTTTGGAACCACCAGGACTCTTCCTAGATCTGGCCGCCCGGCCAAACCGAGCGATCGAGGGAGAAGGGCCTTAGTCAGGGAGGTGACCCAGAGCCCAATGGTCACTCTGACAGAGAGAGAGGAGAACCTTCCAGAAGAACAACCATATCTGCTGCACTCCACCAATCAGGCCAGTATGGTAGAGTGGCCAGATGGAAACCACTCCTCAGTAAAAGGCACATGGCAGCCCATCTGGAGTTTGCCAAAAGGCACCTGAAGTACTCTCAGTCCATGAGAAACAAAATTCTCTGGTCTGATGTAACAAAGATTGAACTTCTTGGCCTAAATGGCAAGCGTCATGTCTGGAGGAAAACAGGAACCGCTCATCACCTGGCCAATACCATCCCTACAGGGAAGCATGGTGGTGGCAGCATCATGCTGTGGGGATGTTTTTCAGCAGCAGGAACTGGGAGACTAGTCATTATCAAGGGAAAGATGAATGCACCAATGTACAGAGACATCCTTGATGAAAACCTGCTCCAGAGCACTCTGGACCTCAGACTGGGGCAAAGGTTCAACTTCCAGCAGGACAACGACCCTAAGCACACAGCCAAAATAACAAAAGCATGGCTACGGGACAACTCTGTGAATGTCCTTGAGTGGCCCAGACTTGAACCCGATTGAACATCTCTGGAGAGATCTGAAAATGGCTGTGCATCGATGCTCCCCTTCCAACCTGATGGAGCTTGAGAGGTCCTCCAAAGAAGAATGGGAGAAACTGCCCAAAAATATGTGTGCCAAACTTGTAGCATCATACACAAAAAGACTTGAGACTGTAATTGGTGCCAAAGGTGCTTCAACAAAGTATTGAGCAAAGGCTGTGAATACTTATGTAAATCGTTTTTTATTTTTAATAAATTTGCAAAGATTTCAAACAACTTCTTTCACATTGTCATTATGGGGTATTGTTTGTAGAATTGTGAGTAAAATAATGAATTTAATCCATTTTGGAATAAGGCTGTAACATAAAAAAATTGGGAAATGCGGATGCACTGTATATATATATATGGAGGAAACACATCAAACATGTTTACCCATGTTGTAGAAATGTTGATACTCATTGATCAGTGATAGTCATTGCAAGGGAATGCCTCTGTGTCTGAGGAATGCAGAGGGGGAGGATCTGCTTTTGTTAAGAAACCTTGGGATAAAAGAGTATAAAATACAAGTCAGCCCTCCCTTTCTCTGTCCCACTCATGGCACAGATTAACTCCTCTGGAATCAAATGAAAATGAACCCGTGGCAACCCAAATATCTCTGGTAAGGGACGACTAAATTATTTTCTTTTGGTATAAAACTGAGTGAACCATAGTGGCTGGGACGGTTTTTCTGTAGTGCGGGTACAAGAGGTTCCAGAGACTGAGACCTACGAACAGGTCAAGAGGTTTTCTAACAGACTGAGTTCTCGCAAAAATTGTTTAATTAGGATAGCTGAAATACTGAGCGCTGGAACGTACTCCAGAGAAAGATTTTGAGCAAACTATAATTAACAAAGCACTAGGGAGTGCACCCTTAGCTGATCTTGGGTTAAGAAATCAGATCTGTTGGAGACGTCCGACAGATTATTAGACGTGCGTTGAACTGTAAATCCACAGAGAACAGAAACAGCCAGTATGGGGAAATCTCAAAGCAAGCTTGCCAAATCTGATACACCGGTTTTCTGTCAAATGGAAAAAAAACTATAGGAGAAAATGTATGCAGGACATAGAGAAACTGATCAAATACCATGATTTCCCCAGGGGAGGGAACACTGAGCACGACTGAGAGTGATGCGAGAATCAGTGGGGCAGGGCAGCGCACAAGGAGTTGTGGCTGTGTTCAACATGTGTGTAAGAAATGTGAACAGACAGTGGGCTGTTGGCTTAAGGAAGCAGATAGAAGAGAACAAAAGCAAATGCAGAAAGAATTAGCATGTAGAATTGAAAAGTTCAGTGGAAGAAGATAAAATTTGTGAAAGATCTGTTTGTGTGTCAGCACCACCAGAACCGACTAATGAAAAGTATGTTTGTATTTCCCCACATGCAACGACAATTGTGCTGGCGCCACCGGCATATAATCATCACTATACCATGGCGGAGCTGAAAGCCCTGAAACTGAACCCCGACCTCGACTGCTCTCCGCCCAGAAGACAAGCACCACAAGCAGCTTCTCCCAACTCTAACAGTGAAGGAGACCTGAATAAACTTTTTTCTGAGACCTGAGAGCAAGTGACATTGAATGGAAGAGCGATTGACCTCCACCCTGGCACACGCTGTACATGCAGAGAAACCGCTGCTGACAGAGAAAGACAAAGTCAAGGCGATGGGAGAGAAAGATCTTCAGCTGGCAGTTGTGCGACTACAGTCTAATGTCAGTACATCGAAACCACAGCAGAAGAGAGGCTACAGAAACCAGCGGAGGTGGAATTGCGGCTTGTGTGAGACTGACGACCATGAGCTCAGAGAATGCACGAAATGCAGGCTGTGTAAGCAAGAGGGGCATTGGGCCTCAGACTGTCAGGAGAAGAAAAAGGCGGACTGAGGAAAGGAGGAGAGCAGCGAAGGTGGGGGCCGGACACAGGGCGATCGGCAGCTGCTACAGAACAGGAAAGTTAAATTTTTTTAACCACACACACATACAACACGCACACATACACTGATTTACATACTGCTCTCTGCAATGAAGACAATGCTTGCAAATCTTTCAGTGTGACTGATGAAGTTTTATGTGATAATGTTTTGGATGAATGTTTGAGAATGTACAAAAGTTCAGGGGTTTTTACAAATGCCTAGATATCAAATGTTAGTTGATGGGACATTAGTAAACATTTTTTAGTAGATTCTGGGGCTGGCCATTCTACGATACGACCATGTGACTTGCCATGTGTCCCAAAATTGACAGGTTCAGTGCATAAAGAGCACTTTGGCCTAGGGCCATTTGGTTTCTGAAAAAAAAAATTCACAGTGCCCTTGGAGTGTGAGACGGAGAAGGGGAGAACATTTAAACATGCGTTTTTGTGTTCACCAGCTTGTTCGGTACCTCTAATGGCCAGAGATTTAATGTGTGAATTGAGTTTGACCCTTACTTCCTTTGGAATTAGCATTGAGGAAGAACCACAAATATGTTGTTCTAAATTTGAACCGCAGTGTGTATATGAATGGCGTGTGAAAAATGATGATTGGGCAAAAATTATCTTGAAATTGGCAAAAGATCGAACAATGTCATTTAACACAGAGAATATGATGCCTGACCAATTGCATTGCACATCACATGTCGTAATTTAACGGAAACCACAATATGAGGAGGGGTGGTTTAACGGGGCAGAAAATGAGACTGTGAAATTTGATAAGATTTTCTGGACAGAAAATGTGTGTGCGCTCTCAGCTTGCCTGACAGAAAAACAAATGCAGTTCTATTTGATAGCAGGGAACACAGACAAACTTTATTAGCGATCAAGGCCAAAGAGCAGCTGTGAGCAGATTTGGGCCCCTTTGTGAGAGAATGCATGAAAGCAACAAATTGATCTGAGAGAAGTGTAGGAGCATTTATATCAAAATGTGATTTTGAGATTGAAGTGCAGTATGTGGATGATTTGTTGATCTGTGCATGTGATGAAGTTACGTGTGTAGCTGACTTTGTGTCCCTTTGAAGCACCTAGAGGGGGAGGGACACAAAGTCAGTCTTTCAAAATTGCAGTTCGTGAAACAGGAAATAAAGTTTCTGGGACATGTAATCAGACCAAACAATAAATCCAACTGTGACAAACGTGTACAGGCCATAAAATATGTGCCAAAACCAATTACGAAAAAACAATTATTGTCATTTTTAGGAATGTGTGCATATTGTCGTACATTTATTCCTAATTATGCCATTCTTGAACAGCCTTTGCGAGCCCTGATGACAGGGAAAGGGCTGAGGTCATGTGACAAGCATGTTTGGACAAGCAAAGCCGAAGAGGCATTTGCTAACATGAAAGTGCAAATGGCTCTGGCTCCCACTTTGGGCCTGCCAGATGTAAACAAACCGTTTGTTCAGATGGTTGATGAGAAAAATGGGTTTATGACTTCTGTTCTTTTGCAGACTCATGGAGACAGACTGCGACCTGTGGCATATTTTTCAACCAAACTTGATGCAGTAGCAGCAGGTCTACCACACTGTTTGAGGGCTGTGGCGGCTGCTGAACTGGCAGTACTGGCATCCAGGGAATTTGTGGGGTATTCTGATTTAACTTTGATGGTTCCACACGCAGTCTCCATGATTTTGCAAGAACAGAGAATGTCACATTTATCTACAGCCCGATGGCTGAGGTACCACACAATTTTATTGGACATGCCAAACATAACTGTTAAAAGATGCACAACTTTGAATCCTGCCACACTCCTCCCCACAGAGGAGGATGGCAAGGGACATCACTGTTGTCTGTCAGCGCTTGAACAGGTGTCCAGATCTATTAGACACACCATTAGACAATTGTGACAATATCCTCTTTGTGGATGGGTCAGTTTCCAAAGATCCACAAACAGGAAAGAATAAGGTTGGTTATGCAATAACCACTGAATTTGAGGTCGTGACATCTGGCAAACTGCCATCAAATTATTCAGCTCAGGCAGCTGAACTGGTTGCTTTAACAGAAGCATGTAAACTTATAGCAGAAAAATGTGTGACAATTTACACAGATTCACGTTATGCCTTTGGGGTAACACACGATTTTGGTGCTCCATGGAAGCACAGAAAATTTTTGAAGTCAGATGGTCGTCCAATATTAAATGCATCTCTTGTGTCTGAGCTTTTGGAGGCCATTCTTTTACCAGACAAGGTCGCGATTTGCAAATGCGCAGCGCACACTAACGATAATAGTTCAGTCTCAACAGGAAACGCACGAGCAGACGCGGCAGCGAAGGCCACGGCAGCGATGGAGACAAAAGAAACTATGTGTGCTTTGATATCTGACAATAACCTCAACATTTCTTCTTGTTTACAGAGCATGCAAACTTTTTCCACAGGCAAGGAGAAAACCGGTGGAAGGCAGCTGGCTGTAGCTTTAAGGAGAATGTGTGGATGAGCTGTGATGGCATGCCTTGTTTACCCAAACACTTCTTTCCTCATTATGGAAAGGATCAAAAGAGGGGATGGTTGTGCAAATGAAAGTTTTTGCAAAAGATGTGTCATTTGTAACACACATAACGTGGCAAGAGGGATAAAAACACCTACAGTATCTCAACCACCATCAAGGGGGGCCTTTTCAGTATCTGATGATGGATTTCATCGAGTTAACCCCTTGTGGGAAACAGAAATACTGCCTGGTGATGGTTGACATGTGGTCCAAATGGGTTGAGGCCTTCCCAACCTCGAAACAAGACTCGGCAGCAGTAGCGAAATCTCTTTTAACCGAGATTGTTCCAAGATGGGGAATTCCAAGGAAAATCAGCTCGGACAATGGGACACAATTTGTCAATGAAGCAATAAAGCAGGTGGGTCAGTTTTTGGGAATTGACATGAGAACACACTGCAGTTACCACGCCGCCAGTGGAGGCGCTGTTGAGAGGGAGAATCAAACAATCAAGAACAAATTGGCTAAGTTCTGTGAGGAAACTGGGCTCACATGGGTTAAAGCACTCCCAATTGTGTTTATGTACACCAGAATGAGAAAAAGAGTCAAAACAAATTTAAGTCCATTTGAAATACTTTTTGGTAGACCCTCATTCATGGGAATAGAGGTGGGAGACAGAGGCTGCCATCAACAGAGAATGACATCTGTGTGAGAATGACATGTTGAATTATTGCAAAGAAATGTCTTCTCTGTTGTCCAATGTTCAGGTGAAAGCTGCTCAGGGGAAGGTTGCTGAAATGATTTTATTGTGATTCATGACCTGAGGAGAAAGAGCTGGAAGGCGAAAAGGTGGCTGGCACCATTCCAAGTGCTACTAACGACTCACACGCCAGTGAAGGTCGCAGATAGAGCTACATGGGTTCATGCCAACCATTGCAGGAAAGTTCCGCCCACATCGCAGGAGAATCAGCAACAGGAAGAGATTGTTCCGAGTGAATGTCAATAAACGCAGAGATCAAGTTTGAACACCAAGTACCACTATCAGTGGAAGAGCAAGGCCAACCACAGAGAATAACATGGCCTGTGTGCAGAGTGAACCCCATCGTGTGGTCACAAGCAGTAATCATCGTGAAAAGGTACGAACTGAAAATAATTAAAGGAATATTAACAACAGACCCCTGCATTCTAGCTGTGGGTGTTTAAGAGGAGCCAGATACAAGAAGAAGAGAGGAGACTGGAAAAGGCAGGCAGCCCTAGTTGTGGAAACAGCATCCAGCTGGGCACCGTTAATCAGCAAAACAGATAAGACTCTGAGTGCTTCAAAAGACTGAACTCCTTCACACGTTCTGGTCACACAGCTGCAATACTGATCTAGCAAACGGAAGAAATGGAGACCGTGGCACCCATTCAGAGTGCAGGGAATGTGTGGTCTGGGTAAGAGTATGTGCATAATGACTTTGCTTGCAGTGACAATTTGTATGATAATACTGCACCTTACCGAGGGCCTGAGAGTGTTATCAACAGAAAACCACACCAACTGGACTGAGACAACTGCGCCAAACAATACCATCCGACGTGTCAAGAAAAGCGCATTTATGTTCATGGAGCCAACGCGTGGCCTGGAAGGAGAAATCATCACGATTCAGGAAGGAACAAATGTGACTTTCAACTGCAACCCGTTTCAAAAGAACTGTCCGAACTGTGAGGGATGCAGCGAAGAGTATGCACATTTCTATGTCTGCAGAGATCCATGCAAGTGGGGTGGTCATTGTTCTTAGGGGTGGGTACAACGGTAACAATTAATAAGATAAATGGGCTAGCATGGACAGTATTAGCAATAGCTAATAGCACAGAAAATGCTTTGACAATGATAAATGATGAAATGAAACCGTTAAGAGATGTGGTCATTCAAAACAGGTTGGTTCTTGATATGTTAACTACAGAGAAAGGGGGAGTTTGCAAAATGTTGGGAATGTCTTGTTGTTTCAATATTCCAGATTACAGTGACAACATCACGAATGTAATTGAACACATGAGAAAAGCCGTACAGGAGCCAGAACATATTGAGAGTACATGGGTTACTTGGTTTATGAATCTCTGGGGAGGATGGGGGTATTGGCTGATTCAAACTGTGTGATTACCAATTGCGGTGATAAGACTGTTGATATTGTTACGTTTACCATGCATCATAACGTGTGTTTCCAGCTCAGTACAGAGACTGGTTAAAGCAGGGATGTCTGTTCAATTGGTAAAGATGACAGTATATCCATAGGATTATGAACACAAATATGATGATACGAGTAGCGAGAGCTACTGTGAAATGTGTTAAAATGAGGTATGTCTTTCCTTTCTGAGAATGTTTTGATATGTAAAGAGGGTTATAAGCAGTGGTCATCCGTGTTACGAGATGACGTACAAGGAGAGGGTTGGAAATGAGGGATTTTATTCTACTTTTATTCTTTGTATTTTTATAGCCTGCTGACATAACCAAAATGTTAAATTTATGTGTTTTTCCTACTTAATCTGTACACTATTTCTTGTTTATACTGAGGTGACTGAGGGTCTGATTTTATGCAGAAGTGCAGTAACAGTGTTTACTCATTTAGCCCGGCTTCAGATAAAGTCTTTACTTGCTTGCTAATACTTAGGGGACTATCCCCACAAAAAACAGCCTAAGCTTTTTATTTTTCCAAATGTTATTTCACAAATGTTTAAGAGAGTGATCATTTATGCGAAAATCAGAGATGAAGAGTGTAAGTGAGATGATATGACTTAAAATTTGTCTTATTGTTTATTATTGTGATTGAGTAATCTGAATGATAAAAAGCGGGGAATTGTTGTAGAAATTTTGATACTCATTGATCAGTCATTACAAGGGAATGCCTCTGTGTCTGAGGAATGCAGAGGGGGAGGATCTGCTTTTGTTAAGAAACCTTGGGATAAAAGAGTATAAAATACAAGTCAGCCCTCCCTTTCTCTGTTCCACTCACGACACAGATTAACTCCTGTGTAATGACTGGGTCCTTCTTGCAAGAATAAATAATTTTAAAAGACTGTTTGATTCAGAGTGTCTCTTACGCAGTGATAATGGTTGGATAATAATTTTTTGCCACAACACCCATCTCAGAGAACACCATCCCTCCATGCAGATCAAGGTATGTGTCATTTATAACTTTAATCCCTAATGAAAATATGCGTGAAAGTTTAGAAGTCATCGTTGGTGAGGCGCGCCGGTTGACCCGAAGCCCCAAGCGGCTGAGTTGCCTGAGCACCAGGTCCCTGTGCACACACAACATGTCCCGCGAGTGAGGTAGGATTAGCCAGTCATTGAGATAGTTGAGGATGCGGATGCCCACTTCCCTTAGCGGGGCAAGGGCTGCCTCTGCGACTTTCGTAAAGGCACGAGGGGACAAGGACAGGCCGAAGGGTGGGACTTTGTACTGATATTCCTGACCCTCGAAGGCAAACCGGAGAAAGGGTCTGTGTCGAGGAAGAATCAGACATGGAAGTACGCGTGTAAACTGGTTGGTTTGAGCAATGGAGAAGTCAGGAGACAGCGAAGCAGGTTTGAGGTCAGGTGCCATGCCTGCCAGAGAGAGAAACAGTGCCTGGTGGTCGTGATAACAATGGCCAGGGACACCGACTGTGAGGCCCAGGAAATGAAAAGACTGCTTTTTTCTTAGAATGTGGGTACCCTTGGGGCATGCGGTGAGGTAAGAAAAGGAAAATAAAGAACCTCCACCTGGCCCTGCACCGGGGGAAGGAGTGGTGCTCTTACCAGCTCCTGTGCTGTGGGTCTCCTACTTCCTGGACTGCCCCTTTGAAGCCTTTCTTGGGTTCTTGGCGACCGGCAATGAGATGGGTGGCGTCTGCTTTCTGCTGATGGGATGCCCGGGCAAGCATGGCCGTCAACTGCGCATGGCGACAGACTGAACCAACCCACTCTCCAAAGCTGTAATCTAAAGCTGATCCACTCCGCGAGCCGCAAACGAGCCGTGTCTCTTCTTGTGCGGGTTACAGAATAACCAACCACACCGAAGACAGTCACAGTGTCCCGCACGGAGGATTTACGCAGCTCACTAGAGCGGATGTTTTCAGCGCACTCTGCAACAGGATCTACCGTTGGGAGTCATGATCGCACGCTCACAGCCCAGGGACAGCAGGTACGTGCGATTTTTGATTTTTGTCACCCTGTTCTACCTGTGTCTGTCCCTGAGCCCGTTTATGCTCCCAACGCATTTCTGAGCGCCGTGAGCCTTCAACCCCCTGAGAGGTTTGACGGCTCTTCGGGCACTTACCAAGAGTTGGTTATGCAGGGCCCAACTCTTGGTTTTACGTCAGGGGAGTCAACCCTTGGAGGCTTATGTTGTGGATTTTTGTGCCCTGGCTAACCAGGTGAATTTTGATGAGGTGGCTCTGAAAGACATTTTTCAATGTGGACTGAATGAGCCAACCTCATCATTCATGCCTGGTGGTCGCTGCTCCCTTAACCTGGCTCAGTTTATTGACCTCGCCCTACTGTACGCTGGTTCCTCGTTTACTGTGGGGGAGGCAGACGCTGAACCAGCACTCCACGCCACGGCCCCCGTCTCGAAGCCTACCACGGCCCCCGTCTCGAAGCCTACCGCGGCCCCCGTCTCGAAGCCTGACACGGCCCCCGTCTCGAAGCCTGTCCCGAGGCCTGACACGGCCCCAGTCCCGAGGCCTGACACGGCCCCAGTCCCGAAGCCTGGCACGGCCCCAGTCCCGAAGCCTGACTCGGCCCCAGTCTTGAAGCCTGACTCAGCCCCAGTCTCGAAGCCTGGCACAGCCAGCGAGTCAACGCCCATGCCTGCCACGGCCAGCGAGCCAGCGCCCAGGTCTGCCACGGACAACGAGCCAGCGCCCATGCCTGCCACGGCTGGCGAGCCAGCGCCCATGTCTGCCACGGTCAGCGAGCCAGCGCCTGTAGCCTCGACCACCCCAGAGCCAGCGCCTGTAGCCTCGACCGTCCCCATGGCCACGTCCCCTGTTGGCCGAAGACGGCAGAGAAGGAAGAGGGCCCCTTCTCCCCAGTCTCGTCTTGTGCTCAAGACCGCAGAGGTTCCCTCAGAGTCTTCCATGGCTCTGCCGGGCTCGGCTCCGCCCTCAGAGTCTTCCACGGCTCTGCCGGGCTCGGCTCCGCCCTCAGAGTCTTCCACGGCTCTGCCGGGCTCTGCTCCGCCCTCAGAGTCTTCCATGACTCTGCCAGCCTCTGCTCCGCTCTCCGAGTCTTCCACGGCTCTGCCAGCCTCTGCTCGCCCCTCAGAGCCCTCGCGGCCTCCGCCTCACGAGCCTCCCAGGGCTCCTCCTCTCGAGCCCCCCAGGGCTCCGTTTCGCGAGCCTTTCATGGCTCCACCCCTCAAGCCTCTCAGGGCTTCGTCTCTCGAGTCTCTCAGGGCTCCACCCCCTCTCAAGCCTCTCAGGGCTTCTCCTCTCGAGTCTCTCAGGGCTCCTCCCCCTCTCAAGCCTCCCAGGGCTTCTCCTCTCGAGTCTTCCAGGGCTCCTCCTCCCCTCGAGCCTCTCAGGGCTCCGTCCCTCGAGCCTCTCATGGCTCCACCCCTCAAGCCTCTCAGGGCTCCGTCCCTCGAGTCTTTCAGGGCTCCTCCCCCTCTCAAGCCTCTCAGGGCTTCGTCTCTCGAGTCTCTCAGGGCTCCACCCCCTCTCAAGCCTCTCAGGGCTTCTCCTCTCGAGTCTCTCAGGGCTCCTCCCCCTCTCAAGCCTCCCAGGGCTTCTCCTCTCGAGTCTTTCAGGGCTCCTCCTCCCCTCGAGCCTCTCAGGGCTCCGTCCCTCGAGCCTCTCATGGCTTCACCCCTCAAGCCTCTCAGGGCTCCGTCCCTCGAGTCTTTCAGGGCTCCTCCCCCTCTCAAGCCTCTCAGGGCTTCGTCTCTCGAGTCTTTCAGGGCTCCACCTCCTTCCAAGCCTCTCAGGGCTTCTCCTCTCGAGTCTTTCAGGGCTCCTCCTCCCCTCGAGCCTCTCAGGGCTCTGTCCCTCGAGCCTCTCAGGGCTCCGTCCCTTGAGTCTCTCAGGGCTCCTCCTCCCCTCCGGCCTCTCGGGGCTTCGTCTCTCGAGTCTTCCAGGGCTCCTCCTCCTCCCGAGCCTCTCGGGGCTCCGTCTCTTGAGTCTTTCATGGCTCCCCCCCTCGAGCCTCTCGAGTCTTCCACGACCTTTTTCCCCGAGCCTCCCACGGCTCTACTCCCAGAGACTCCAGAGCTTCCTAGGGCTCCGCCTCTCGAGCCTCCTACGGCTCTGCCTCCCGACCCTCCTACAGCTCCCCCTCCAGAGCCTCCCACGGCTCCACCTCCCTTGGCTCCACCTCCAGAGCCTTCCAGACCTACCTCGCTAGAGCCTCCCACGGCGCCACCGTCATTGGCTCCACCTCCTGAGCCTTCCAGGCCTTCGCCCCTAAAGCTTCCTTCGGCTCCACCTCCAGAGCCTTCCAGACCTCCACCTCCTGAGCCTTCCAGGCCTTCGCCCCTAAAGCCCCCTTCGGCTCCACCTCCAGAGCCTTCCAGGCCTCCACCTCTAGAGCCTCCTGCGGCACCACCTCCCTCTGCCCTGTCTCTTGGGCTCCCTATGGCGCCGCCTCCTCAGCCTCTCAGTGCCCCTCCTGCCGAGTCTCTCACAGCTCCGTCTTCCAAGGCTCCGTCTCCTAAGTCCTCCACGGCTCCACCTATCACTGCCCTTCCCTGGGCCCCTGACCCCGTCCGGTGGCCTCCTGACACTCTCCCTGTCCTGTGGCCTCTTCCCTGGCCTCCTGACCCTGTCCGGTGGCCTCCTGACCCTCTTCCTGCCCTGTGGCCTTTTCCCTGGCCTCCTGACCCTCTTCCTGTCCAGTGGCCTCTTCCCTGGCCTCCTGACCCTGTCCGGTGGCCTCCTTACCCTGTCCCTGTCCTGTGGCCTCCTCCCAAGCCTCCTAACCCTATTCCTGTCCCGTGGCCACCTCCCAGGTCCCCTAGTTCCGTCCCTGTCCGGTGGTCACCCTCCAGGCCCCTGGACCCAGTCCCTGTCCTCCAGTCGCCTTCCAGACCCCCTGACCCAGTCTCTGCCCTATGGCTGCCCCCTAGATCTCCCGACCACCCGCCTGTCCGCTATGTTCCCCCTGACCTTGCCTTGAACTGCCCATTGACCCCATGGACTGTTTCGTTTCCCTTTGTGTCCCTTAGACTGCCCTCATTTTGGTTTTTGTGTTTTGTGGGGGTTTCTGTTCTGGGGGTTTTGTTTGTTGGAATCACCTGTTATTCGGTTCACCCTGCACCGCTTCCCAGAGGTCGCGCTCCTCGCAGCCGAGCGCGGCCGTCAGGAGCCGTCCGTTACAGAGGGGAGAGTACTGTCATGTACCCCGCTTCCTCGCTCCGCCCCCTCGAGCTTCTAGGCTCGTTTTGCTCCAACGAGCTCTCATGCTCGTTAGAGGTCTCCCTCCTCGGGCTCGCATGCCCGCTCCCAATCGCCAGAACATTAAATACACCTTCACTCGTCCCAATCACCACATCATTGTTTACACCTGCACTCGCCTCTATAAATACCACAGCACATTCGTCTCACTCCTGTTGGTTATTGTTCTAGTTTACCCCTTCGTTTTGCCACCGCTAGTGTTCCCCTAGTTCCCTTGTTTTTTCATCCCGCTAGTCCCGTCTAGTTGTGCTTGTTTCCTGGCTTCGACCTCCCGCTCTCGTTGACCACTCTCTCCCGGATTTGCCCCCTTGTTTATATCTTGATTCCCCGGCTTTTGACCTAATGCTCACCCTGACCATTCTTCACTGGATTTGCCCTTTTTGTACTGTTGCACGCTTTGTGTTTAATAAAGTTGTTTGTATTCGACATTGTGACTGTCTCTTCTTGTGCGGGTTACAAGGGTTTGCCGGCGGAGAAGCTCCCATTGAAATCCCCAAATCGCCCCCAGTGCTAACTGACCCCTCATACCGTGGGTAGAAGTACCGATTCGGGGAGCCGCTGGAGTGGCTTTCCCTCTTACGAGAGATAGCCAGCTCTGTGAACTTGCTCGCTCGGCTCCGAATAAGATATCTGATGTGTGTTTGCAGCGTCATTCCTTTTAAACCCGTATGTCCGGGGGAGTGGCATGCAAATTCCACACGCCAATTTCCATTGGCCTTTTCTCAAGATCAGAGATGACTGGGCTCCGCAGGAGCGACCCCTAGTGTCAACTCATCAACACAACGTCAAGTGAGTGACAGATAGGGAACCTGGATTTCTCCACCAGATGAAGAAGGCAGTCCCACTGTACAAGGTGCCATCAAGAACATACTTTTCTACCAATTAAATCCCTCACATGTACAAAGAGTTGAGAGCCAGTGTTGAAGAACAGCTGAAGGAAGTGGTGTGGTATTCAGCCACCACAAACATGTTGACCAGCAGTAGTGGTGGAGGTGAACCATTCATAAGTTTTACAGTCCACTACATCTCCTCAGACTGGCAGCTTAAGTGCCATTGTCTGGAGAATATTTTTTTTTCAGAAGACCACACCTCAGAAAACATCTCAGAAATGTTTGAAAACATGCTCCAGGATTGGAAAATTTCAAAAGAAAGTCTGTGTGGAATTACCACAGACAATGCAACAACTATGGGGAAGGCCTTTTTAGAGTTCCCTTGTGTTTGGCTTAATTGTTTTTGTCACAATTGAAATTTAGCCATTAACAAAGTCTTGAAGAATCAAAGGGTGGAATCTGCTGTCAGAGCATGCCACTAAATTCAGGCATTTTCTAGGAGTTGGAAGAAGAAAATAGATTTAAAAAAAACAAACAGGCAGACCTGGAAATCCCTGAGCATGCCAAATATCCATGATGTGATAAAAAGGTGAATGATGTGAAAACAAGTTTTCAGCTAATGACCCTGCATCAGTGTGGAGTGGCCTGAAACAATTACTAATTACAGGACTCCTACCCCCAACCCTGTGGTGGACCAACGACTGGCTGACAACCTGAATGTGTTCTATTGCAGATTTGAAAGGCCCAATTTCACACCCCACACGCACTCGGACCTTCATTTCACACAGACATTAACACATTCCTGTGCTAACCAACTGGCCACCATCTTCACTCAGATCTTCAATAGATCACTGGAGCAGTGTGAAGTCCCATGCTGCTTCAAACGCTCAGTTATTATCCCTGTCCCAAAGAAACCCAAAATCACAGGACTTAATGACTACAGACCTGTTGCCCTGACATCTGTGGTCATGAAGCAATTGGAGAGACTGGTGTTGGCCCACCTGAAGGACATCACTGGACCCTTTCTGGATCACTTCAATTTGCTTATCGAGCAAACAGGTCTGTGGATGATGCAGTCAACATGGGATTGCATCATGTCCTGCAACATCTGGACAGACCGGGGACATACGCAAGGATCCTTTTTGTGGACTTCAGCTCGGCTTTCAACACAATCATCCCAGCTATACTCCGGACTAAGTTATACCAACTCCCTGTTCCCACCTCTACCTGTCAGTGGATTACCAGCTTTCTGACGGACAGGCAGCAGCTTGTGAGACAGGGGAAATTCACTTCCACCACCTGTACCATCAGCACTGGTGCCCCCCAGGGATGTGTGCTCTCCCCACTACTCTTCTCGCTCTACACAAATGACTGCACCACCAAGGACCCCTCTGTCAAGCTCCTGAAGTTTTCAGACGACACCACTGTCATCGGCCTCATCCAAGATGATGATGAGTCTGCATATAGAAAGGAGGTTGAACGGCTGGCTGTCTGTTGCATTCAAAACAACCTGGAGCTAAACACGCTCAAAACGGTGGAGATGATTGTGGACTTTAGGAGGAACACCCCAACACTGTCCCCCCTCACCATTCTAAACAGCACTGTGGCAGCAGTGGAGTCATTCAGGTTCCTGGGCACTGCCATCTCACAGGACCTGAAGTTGGAGATACACATCGACGAAAAAGGCCCAGCAGAGGTTGTACTTCCTTCGCCAGCTTTGGTATTGTTTGTATTGTTGTACACTGGAAGCTCCTGTCACCAAGACAAATTCCTTGTATGTGTAAGCATACTTGGCAATAAAGCTGATTCAGATTCAGATTCTGATTCTGAAGATGAAGCAAGTAATGAGGGAAGACTTGCTAGAATTGAGATACACAGAGCGGGTAGAATGTGTGTTGCACATCTCCTGCTGTCTGGTTGCACGATTTAAGGGAAGCTTCTGTAAAAACCTGGATGACACAGTTGAGGCATGTGTGGAAGAAGACATGAATTTTGCAACAGCAGTGCCTCCATGCAGAAAGGGAAGAAAATGAGGCAGGAGAGGGAAGCAGCAGCACCACAACTACTAAGAGGAAAGAGAAAAGTCTGTCTGGGTTGCTACATTGAATCACTTCATCCAGGCAGAACAAAATCAGACAGTTTCCTCAAACAAAACAACCGCTGGTGCCCCTTTTTGCACACAGCTTCACAATTTGCTTCAAAAATGAACTTTGAAGCAAATTGTTTTAGCTGTGTGCAAAAAGGGGCACCAGCGAATGTTTTGTTTGAGGAAACTGTCTGATTTTAACATTGACAAAACCATGATGGTCTTATTCTATCGTGCTTTTATTGAATCAATTTTATCTTTTTCTCTGGTGTCATGGTTTGGAAATCTATCCTTAAAGAATATAAACTCCCTAAATCAAATTGTTAAATGGTCTAGTAAGCTGATTGGTGTGTCACAGTTTAGTCCAGTGTCCCTGTACACTAGACAGTTACAGCAGATAACTGGCTCAATTTTAAATGATGATGCCCATCCTCTGCACAGGGAATTTCAGCTTCTTCCCTCCAGACGAAGGTATATAGTCCCAAAGTGCAGAACAAAGTGGTATAAAAATAGCTTTGTTCCAGCAGCCATCAATCAGAGGAACAAAATGCACAGATGACACAGAAGCTATGTTTATTTATTTTTATGTATTTTATCTATTTTATTTTATTGTTGTCAAATGTGTATTGTCTGTGTTTGTCGTAAAAATTGTGTGGATAACTCTGACTCTGACACTGCAAAACAAATCTACCTACGGGTACAAATAAAAGGAACCTGAACCTGAACCTGAACAAGGAAACCTCAGCAAATGAAAAATGTCATGAAAAAGTGCTGTCTGAGGTGAAGATGTACATGTCACTTCCTACCATCAGCACTGACGCTGACCCTCTGGCTTGGTGGAAAATGCATGCTGAAGAAATGCCTCTCCTGGCAAATGTGGCAAGGAAGTATCTCTGTATCCCTGCCACAATCGTGCCTTCAGAGAGGATGTTCAGTACAAGTGGACACATTTTGTTACCTCAGCGGTCAAGACTGAGCCCTGAAAATCTCAACATGCTTACAATTCTTCATTATAAACTGGCCTGAAAATAAATCAAGAAATATATGCTGTAATCATAATCTGATCTCAGGAAAAGAGTAACACAAAATCCTGCACTTTTTTCTCTCCCATTTGTGCTGAAAAGTAGTTTATTTATTTCTAAAGAGAGATTTTTTTTACGGTCCTTCTCCTTATTTCCTCTCCTAATTTATTTGGTTCAAATGGAAATGTACAGCTTTCTTATTTATTTTCAAAAGGGAGACTTTTTTTTACATATACTTCCATTAAAAAATGTCAAGTTACAATTATAATAAAGCATTTGTTTTCATTCCTTTAAGGGTCATTGCAACTGTTGATAATAATTGTGTAATACCTTATAACGTGATATTTTCTGAGATGGTATCATACCGTGAAAATCTCATAAGGTTGCAACCCTATTCGTGGTGCATGGAAGGATAGTGCCTGTAGCTACAGACAGGCACTAAAAGCTGCCAGGTCTTTTTAGTAAACTCATAGAAAATAACCACAACAATTCTAGGTTTTATTTAGTACTGTGGCTAAATTGGTTAGGAATAAAGCCTCAACAGAACCAGATATTACGTCGCAGCATAAGAATAATGACTTAATGAATTTAAAATGGCAGTTATCAAATCGATTATTAAGAAGCCACAACTTGATGCTGGAGAACTGGCTAATTATAGAACGATTTCAAATCTCCAGTTTATGTCAAAATACTAGAAAATGTAGTATCCACCCAAATGTGTTCAATTCTACAGAGAAATAGTATGTACAAAGAATTTCAGGCAGGATTTAGGCCTCATCACAGTACAGAGATTGCACTTATCAGAGTTACAAATGACTTGCTCTTATCATCTGATCGCGGCTGCATTTCTCTTCTAGTGCTTTTAGATCTTAGTGCTGCATTCAGCACGATAGATCTCGACATTCTCTTGAATAGGCTAAAGAATTATGTTGGCATTTGTGGAGTTGAATTAGCATGGTTTAGGTCATATTTAGCAGACCACTACCACTTTGTCTATGTAAATGAGGAATTGTCAAACCAAACAAAAGTAAAATATGGAGTGCCACAAGGATCGGTTTTAGGACCTCTGCTTTTCTCCTTGTATATGCTTCCCCTGGGAGATATTATCAGGAATCGTGGAATAAGTTTCCACTACTATGCTGACGATACACAATTTTATATTTCTTCAAAACCTGATGAGATTTCACAATTCTCCAAATTAGCAGAGCATATCAATGAAATAAATGATTGGATGGCCAGAAATGTCCTTCTACTCAATTCTGTCAAAACAGAGGTACTAATTATTGGACCAAACAAACTGTAAAAATAAGCCACTACAATATAATTTGACTCTCGATGGATGTACTGTTACATCATCTTCAACAGCGAAGAACTTAGGTGTTATAATTGATACCAATCTGTCCTTTGACCAATGTTTGTAGAACAGCATTCTTCCACCTAAGAAATATTGCTAAATTACGGCACATGCTCTCTGTTGCTGATGCCGAAAAATGAATTAATGTGTTTATGACCTCAAGACTAGATTATTGTAATGCATTACTGGGAGGACGTCCAGCAAGATCAATAAATAAACTTCAATTGTTCAAAATGCAGCAGCTAGAGTGCTGATGAGAACCAAGAAATATGATCATATTAAGCCCATTTTATCACTGCTACATTGGCTTCCTGTTCAATTCTGCATTAATTTAAAAATTCTGTTAACTTCGTACAAAGCTTTGAATGGTCTAGCTCCGCAGTACTTAAATGACTTCTACCATGCTATATTTCATCATGTTCATTACGATCACAAAATTCTTGCCTGTTAATAGTTCCTAGAATATCAAAATCCACAAAAGAAGGTAGATCCGTTTCATATTTGGCTCCTAAACTATGGAATAGTCTCCCTAACACTGTTCGAGATGCAGACACACTCCCTCAGTTTAAGTCTAGACTAAAGACTCATCTATTTAGCCAGGCATACACCTAATTTATACTCCAACCCACAATTAGGCTGCTTTAGTTTAGTCTTCGGAACCAGAAACCAGAAACATTGATCAAGATTTATAACTCTGCAATAAATTGAATGGCATCTATGCTTATATTTTTTTATTTGTTTCCGTCTCAACCTCGGGACTCCTATCCTGAGGTCACCAGTACCAGCTGGATCCAGCACCATTCCTGCTTCATATTGGACTCCACTTCTATGTGTCGCTGAATGATGATGACTAAATACAGCCGGTGCTAGCCAAACATCACTTCAGTCTATTATTATGGACTTCAGAGGATGAACTGATGCCAACTCCAACTATAAGACATGGGATACTTCATATGCCATTGTCTGAACCTTGGATTTAGGATGGACCACACCAAACCTCACCGAAATTACTGGCCTGGTTGAACTGCGATCCACCTCACTGATCTCTGCCTGCATCGCCTCGGTCTATCGATGGACTGCGATCTTGAAATGGAATACATAGACTAACAATTGCCAACTAAAGCCTTCATAAGCCAATTAACAAGGACAATTGCATCTATGTGAACTTCTGCAGTTAATCCAGGATGGACTTCAATGACACTGGTCATTAATCTTACGGTTCAAACAAAATCAATGTTTATACACTGACCCTTAACACTTACATAGTTTACTAATTTTAAACCATGACTTGAACTATACATAAGTAATATTTACATTATATTCATGATGTTAGCCAGAGGGGAACTGGCCCCCACAGTGAGTCTGGTTTCTCCCAAGGTTATTTTTCTCCATTAATCAACATCTTATGGAGTTTTGTGTTCCTTGCCACAGTCGCCTTCAGCTTGCTCACTGGGGTTATTAATGCAAATGCCATTAAATACATTGCACTGTACATAATATACTGTATTTTTGTTCTTTATATAACAGATTTTTATTAGATTTGCACTACGTGTTTGTATGTGGGTATGTATGTAGGTGTGTGTCTGAGTGTATGTACGTATATGTATAATTATTTATTAGGGCCCAAGCACAAAGTGCGTAGGACCCTATTGTTTCGTTAGGATTATTATTATTATTATTATTATTATTATTATTATTTATTTATTTTTTTTTACGACTTACAGGGCACTTTTGGGACTCTTAACATGCTCAAAAACTCTTGAAACTTTGCACACGGGTCAGAACCTGCGGTCATTAGGGCCGGCCTGAAGCTGGTACCCGGGCGTGGCAGGGGCTCGACAGCGCCCCTGGAACAGGGGCCGAAAACTTGGTCTATAACTCAAACACGCTTGCATGTAATAATATGAAACTCGGTACACATATAGATCTCATCATTTCATATATCCTTCATACTTTCACTTTTTACCCCAGACCAACAGGAAACCGTCTATTTAGGGTTGTTTGAAAACGCACGCAATGGAATTTGGAATACTCCTCCCAGAGAACTCCACCAATCGCCACCAAACTCGGTCAGCATGATGTCAAGACATTGACCATGAAAAATTGCCGGCAGATTATTGATATCTCCAACGGTTTGGCCGTGGCAAGGAAACGAAATGATGGCGAGAAACGAGAAACAGTCAGAGTGTTATAACTTCTACATACATTAATTGATCTCGATGAAACTTCAGCGGTGTGTTCGCTGTAAGAGGCCGATCGCATGGATGTGACTATTGTGAGTCAAAGTTATAGCGCCACCAACTGGCAGAAGGAAGTGTGTCACTTTCAAAATGCTTTAAAATCACCCACTTATTGTTACACGATTTACTTCAAACTTTAGGTGTATAATGTAAACACACGGCAGATGTAGACGTGTGAAAGAATTATTGATATCTTAAATACTGCTGTCGCGGCAGCTCTTCAAACTTGAATTTTCTTTTTGATGCCTGGTGCAGGGGCTCAGTAGCGCCACCTTCAGACAAAAGTGGGGTATTGGTTTCATACTTTGACCTACAGTCAGATATTTTGGTTTGAATGTGGAACACATTGCACAAGAACTTTGAAGCTCAAAAAGCACATAAATGAAGCTTAAACAGCAAGGAAGTGTGTTATAACTTCTGCATACATTACTTGATCTCGATGAAACTTAAGCAGTTTCTTCACTTGAAGAGGCCGGTCGCGTGGATGTGACTATTGTGAGTCAAAGTTATAGCGCCACCAACTGGCAGAAGGAAGTGTGTCACTTTCAAAATGCTTTGAATTCACCCCTTATGTCTCAATTGAACAAACAGTTGATAAAGAAATCGGTATCAATATATTGAATTATGAATTATTTCACTGATCAACTGTGATGTCCGGTTAAGATGAAAATAAACTATTACTCTGTCTAAGCGATTATCTTTCTGAAACACGTCACAAAAACTTACAGAAACGGATAACACAAACATGACGTTGGAAATATACACTTATCAGTATAGTTATATTAAACTTGTCTATTTCAGTTATAAAGCTGTCTCATATGTAATTTCTCCTTTAATTCTATAATATAACCACTAGATGGAGGTCTAAGCACATTTTCTGTATTCTCGTTGTTTTAACGTAAGAAGAACACTTGTACGTGTTGACTGTTGAGAACGGTGTTTGGAGATTTTAAAAGACGCGGACCAGACGGAAAAACAAGACATACTGCATCATTGCGTTCAATATTTTAACGAGGGCCACTCGTACGCTGTACACGGTGTAAGCATCAGCTTGAGGACTCTTCAAAATGTATATAGGTCTCAGTTCTGGATGGAGTTATTTGCAGACCTTAGAGATGCTGGATACTTCAACGGGAGTCGTGAGCGTCATTGCTTTGGTGATACAATAAAAAAATACTCTACAAAAAAAAAAAATAAATAAAAAAAAAAAAACAGGGTTTCCACGGGGTCTTAAAAAGTCTTAAAAGTCTAAAATTTCAAAATCACAATTTAAGGCCTTAAAAAGTCTTAAATTTGCTGAAGTATTGTGTTCTAGGTCTTAAATAATTTTTAACAGGTCTTAATTTTCCTACGTCCATGTAAATCTCATTTAAATGCTCCACAGCGCTTTGGAATGTTTCTTTTTTTTTTACTTCCGTGGTGTTGTAGTTTCTTATTTCGCTAGTCCAAATATAATTCGCTGTATTATGACTACAAAATAGACCAACATGCAACAGCAAGCTTTGAGCTTTCGTGTTACTGGCGCGAGTCTCTCGGATACAACAGAAAGACGTTAAACGGATTTTATTCAGCTATGAGGAAGTGCAAGTTTAGCGATACTTGGCTTGAAAAATCTGAATTTCGTGCTTGGTTAAACCCAGTTGCAAATAACGCATTTGAAGCCTACTGCTTATGCAAGAAAGCTATTAAATTGGGAATGTTGGGTGTACGGGCGCTGGAGTCTCATTCAAAAAGTGAAAAATATCAAACTGCTGTCAAGGGTCTCCAGCAAACTACAGCCATCAGCCATTACGCGCTTTGGAATAGCGGATGATGACTAATTTCCAAAATCACGGGACCGTTCGTGCTGATGTTCGACGAAAGTCTTCATCGCACCACCAAAACGAAACAGCTGGACCTGCACGTACGTTTTTCGTCTGCTGCTGAATGGGTCGAGACTGCAATAAATAAAAATAAAAAGGAATAGGCTACAATGAATGATCTATAGCAGGGCTAGTATAATGGTGGCCCCAGATCATCTTTATCTGACCCTCCAACAGTTTTTTTATTTTTAAAAACCCTCACAATCTGATATCAAAGTGCCCTCTCAGCAAAGGTTTAGCGCGTTCATAGGCAACCGCATTCATCGGTGAGTTTAACAACGCTCATTGTGGCGTACAACACCATTCATCGGTGAGTTTAACAACGCTCAACTGCAGGTAAAGCAGCACTCAGAGGTGAGTTCAACCAAAACAACGCTAAACTGCATGTGGCTAATGTTTACACTCAGGGTACATTACGGCATGTTTTCCATAACGTTACGACGTTCTCAATATAATTCATAATCACACGTTTATAATGAACAACGCGTTATGGTTATTGTGTTATTAAAAACTGTGTACGCAGGTGTTACAGTTAACATGGTAACACTAAGTTACACCTGGTTTACTTGTATGTTACTGATTAAGAAGTAATGTAAAAAAACAGTTATAACTGCATGAAGATGAATGGTAACACAATACTGGCAAAATACTGTTTACATCTTGCAAATGCATATGATTCAAGACTACAATTCCCCCAGAACGGAGGGAGGGGCGGGGTGACCAAACCTCATTATCATTTAAAGTCATATGCACTGAAACGGCGTGCTGAAAACGGAGCTGTTTTTCAGCAGTTAAAATTTGTGTTTTCTTAAAACACTAATGAGAATTTTTAATAAAAGTATATTACAAAGTTTTCATTTAGACCCTAAAGATTCATATTAACTTGTACAAAAATGGCATTATATGACCCCTTTAAGGTTACAAATACACACACACACACACTCCATCATTGCAATCTTGACATTGCAGCCTGTTCATTATAGCCGCAATAAAATATAATAATAAAATAGTAAACCTACCATATAAAAATTACTCTGTTTAAATAGTCAGTAGTACAATTCGTATCATTCACAGTAAGCACCGCTCCACTGTGATGTTTCCAAGCATATTTTTGCGCATGCAAAGAGGATGATTTTCTACGTCGGTATTGGAGCGTGAGTAAAGTACAAAGCCTATAATAACTGGCAGAAGGCAGTAAGAGAAACAGGAAGTCTGTTATAACTTCTGCATACATTAATTGATCTCGACGAAACTTCAGCAGTGTGTTCGCTGTAAGAGGCCGATCGCATGGATGTTGCTATTGTGAGTCAGTTATAGCGCCACCAACTGGCAGAAGGAAGTGTGTCACTTTCAAAATGCTTTTAAATCACCCCCTTATGTCTCAAGTGAACAAACAGACCAACAGAAAGTCAGATATTTTGGTTTGAATGTGGATTTCTTGGAATTTGCACACATCTTCTCAACGGTCGAAGCGAGCTTACGTTATTGCCCGTCGTGCGCGGCGACCCTAAAGGCCCAGGGGTGGCGGTGCCACCGGCTTGGGCCCGTCATCGCTGCTCGCAGCTTTAATTTTTATTATTCTTTTTTTTTTTCTTTGTTTTGTTTTTTATGATCTATGTCTTGCTGCTGTTTTTGTATTGTTGTTCACTGGATGCTCCTGTCACAAAGACATATTCCTTGTATGTGCAAGCATACTTGTTAATAAAGCTGATTCTGATTCTGAAATATTATTTAACTACTTATTTTGAAACATGTTTAACAATCGTATTTTATCTAATTACACAATGATGATTCATCGACATTATAGACATTACAGTTTTATCTTCTGTTAATGCCTGATCTTCTGTAAAGCTGCTTTGAAACAATGTGTGTTGTGAAAGGCGCTATACAAATAAAACTGACTTGACGATGTGTCGATTGTGTGAGTAGGATGCGTTTCATACAAGATCTGGCAACTGGACAACCTTGGGATAAAATATTGATGTGATTATTCACATAACAAGGTTTGGGCTATACAAATTACGGGAGTTTCCCAGGAGAAATAACAAAATGGGATGGGGTTGGGAGATGGGTGTGAAATACGGGAAACTCCCAGGAAAAACAGGAGTGTTGACATGTATGAGGGATGAGATGAGTACCAACTAGCATCCAACCAGTGGTAATACCGGTGTTCGTTGGTTTGAATGTGAACACCACACCGCTAAATCGTCAGCATTTGTGGCATAATGTTGATTACAACAAAAAATTATTACTAATCATTCCTCGTTTTCTCCAAAAAAAAGCAAAAATCAAGAATGTTCCCTCCGAGATGCTGTTGTATGACGTCACGAAAACATGGCAACACTCCGGGAGATTTGCAGAGTTATTATAAACATTCATTTTAAAGTGAATAAAATCCAGTTTCCGTTTTATATGATGTTTAGCACACATTTGCAGAGAGGCGAATTTTCTATTTATACTCATAAACCTGATAAAACTACTGTTGAGCCTTGTGTATTCAGATATAAGACAAAGGCAGGCCTACACACAGTCGTAAAGCCTGACTGAGGCCTACACATACACAGTCATAAATCTTACTGGTAAAAACCGTGCCAAAATCAAACAAAAGGAGTCCAAAACAGACTACAAATCCCTGTTTTGTCAGTGCTCGGATTCAAGCCTTCATTGTTTCCTTTTGAATGTCGATGTTCTTCGGACGTCAATTTTCCTAAGAGAACAATCCTATAGTGAGACTGCTATGCTGACTGTTTATTAGTCCCTGATTCCAGGGTGGTGCCCTGGCAATATTAATCATTATTAATATTCTATTGAATTTGATAATTGATCATTATCTTTGATGACTGATGAATTTGAAGGATCAATAAGCTAGTGTTAATTCTAATCAACGTTCCATTGATTTTAATAATAAATGCTAATCATTGCTAATAATTAATATTCTAATTAATATGTGATAATTTATGGTTATCTCTGATGATTTTTTATTTTTAGGATTAAAAAGATAACATTGATTCTAATCAATATTCTATTGATTTTAATAATTTATAATTATCTTTGATCATTAATCCTCCTGAACGTAGCACACAACACCACTGACATTGTAGTTTTGTTTGTTTCTATGTTATTTGAGTAACGCATGTTTGAAAACTGGACCAAGTAGGTATATCCAGCATCCGACATTGAATAATACAGGCTAACTGCATGCACGTACATTAGAGAGTAAACAGTGCTGTAAATAAGAAGTGAGTAGAAGTGTGTTAATTGAGATTCATGTTTATAAATGCTGCATTATTTTCATCATCCTAAACAAAGACTTGTTTAAACACAAACAGGAATAACTCTAGGTGTTACAGCTGAGATCTACGTGATATATCATTGTAAAATTATGTTTATTAAAGAAGAGAGTGAGGACACGAGCCATCCAGAACCATGCAGTTCAAATGCCATGAAAGATGAAGATACTGAGGAACAAAGAGTTTTGTGTCCATTCTTCATTATTGTCTGTTGATGAAGATTAAAGCAATAACGCTTATGAAAATGCGATTCAATGAGACCAGCGGCCTCAACTTTCTATTCCAAAAAACTGAGTATCTTTCATAGTATGCTAGTAACCATTAGGGATACATTTTTCACTGAAGAACTGATGGCTGTGAATTGTGGATCTTGGTTCTATAGTTATTTTGCATTTCTCGAAAATCAGCATTTTCCACAATGCTATAGGGGTGCATATTTATGCATATACAGTCAGGTCCATAAATATTGGGACATCAACACAATTCTAATCTTTTTGGCTCTATACACCACCACAATGGATTTGAAATTAAATGAACAAGATGTGCTTTAACTGCAGACGTTCAGCTTTAATTTGAGGGTATTTACATACAAATCAAGTGAACGGTGTAGGAATTACAACAGTATGTAAATGTGCCTCCCACTTTTTAAGGGACCAAAAGTAATGGGACAATTGGCTGCTCAGCTGTTCCATGGCCAGGTGTGTGTTATTCCCTCATTATCCTATTTACAAGGAGCAGATAAAATGTCCAGAGTTCATTTCAAGTGTGCTATTTGCATTTGGAATCTGTTGCTGTCAACTCAGATCCAAAGAGCTGTCACTATCAGTGAAGCAAGCCATCATTAGGCTGAAAAATCAAAACAAACCCATCAGAGAGATAGCAAAAACATTAGGTGTGGCCAAATCAACTGTTTGGAACATTCTTAAAAAGAAAGAACGCACCGGTGAGCTCAGCAACACCAAAAGACCCTGAAGACCACGGAAAACAACTGTGGTGGATGACCGAAGAATTCTTTCCCTGGTGAAGAAAACACCCTTCACAACAGTTGGCCAGATCAATAACACTCTCCAGGAGGTAGGTGTATGTGTGTCAAAGTCAACATTCAAGAGAAGACTTCACCAGAGTGAATACAGAGATGTAATTCACTCTGGTGAAGTCTCAGTCATCTCTGAATACAGAGATGACTTCACCACAAGATGTAAACCATTGGTGAACCTCAAAAACAGGAAGGCCAGATTAGAGTTTGCCAAACAACATCTAAAAAAGCCTTCACAGTTCTGGAACAACATCCTATGGACAGATGAGACTAAGATCAACTTGTACCAGAGTGATGGGAAGAGAAGAGTATGGAGAAGGAAAGGAACTGCTCATGATCCAAAGCATACCACCTCATCAGTGAAGCATGGTGGTGGTAGCGTCATGGCGTGGGCATGTATGGCTGCCAGTGGAACTGTTCTCTTGTATTTATTGATGATGTGACTGCTGACAAAAGCAGCAGGATGAATTCTGAAGTGTTTCGGGCAATATTATCTGCTCATATTCAGCCAAATGCTTCAGAACTCATTGGACGGCGCTTCACAGTACAGATGGACAATGACCCGAAGCATACTGTGAAAGCAACCAAATCGTTTTTTAAGGGAAAGAAGTGGAATGTTATGCAATGGCCAAGTCAATCACCTGACCTGAATCTGATTGAGCATGCATTTCACTTGCTGAAGACAAAACTGAAGGGAAAATGCCCCAAGAACAAGCAGGAACTGAAGACAGTTGCAGTAGAGGCCTGGCAGAGCATCACCAGGGTCTGGTTATGTCAATGCGTTCCAGACTTCAGGCTGTAATTGACTGCAAAGGATTTGCAACCAAGTATTAAAAAGTGAAAGTTTGATTTATGATCTGTCCCATTACTTTTGGTCCCTTAAAAAGTGGGAGGCACATATACAAACTGTTGTAATTTCTACACCGTTCACCTGATTTGGATGTAAATACCCTCAAATTAAAGCTGAAAGTCTGCAGTTAAAGCACATCTTGTTCGTTTCATTTCAAATCAGTGGTGGTGTATAGAGCCAAAAAGATTATAATTGTGTCGATGTCCCAATATTTATGGACCTGACTGTACATGTTGCAATGATTTCAGTTATAGCTTGAGCTTGAGTGGTGTTTTCGGAAAGATTCTGACCAAATGGGATAAGTGGCATTAACATATCCGAACTTGAACTAGCAGCTACCTCAATTGCAGCTCCAGGTATTAATACCATGGTGCCTGCGGAGATGGTTGCTGAGATTCTTTATATTCCCGAAGTACTTCAACTCGATTTTACAATATCTGCAAACTGCGACTGACTTGTCCATGTTTCCGTGTCTTTTGTGAAAACCGAAGTATTCCCAAACTTTAGTTTTTATATTGGCTGGCACCTTGCAAATTTCTGGCTCTTCATTATCCTTCATGGTAGCGCTCCACCCGTGCAACTCTCTCATGTGCCGCTTTAGCTAGTAAACTGTCTGTAGTCTGAGAATAACGACGTAATACACTGCGCTCGCCGTTTGCAGCGGTTCCCTCAGATAACCTCAGATTTACTTAAATATCTTCTAAATATTGTAAACTACTTAAAATAATCTCGATGCATTTGTTTTTTTAGTATTTTTATCAATAACCAAGCAACACAATACAATTTATGATTCAAAAATTAGATTCCAAGATCAAAGCATATGAATCGGCAGGATTCTTAATCGATGCATCGAGTTGGGGGCCTGGATAGCTCAGCGAGTAAAGATGCTGACTACCACCCCTGGAGTTACAAGTTCAAATCCAGGGTGAGCTGGAGAATAGCGTGAAGCCTCCACACGCACTATGTCTCTGTGTAGATTTGAACTGCGATATGAGAAACAATGTCCTTTTGACCAAATTTATGTAATGTTTTACCCATGTTCTACTGCTAATAAAAAGTCTAATCTGTGTGGGTTCACACTTCAATATTTAAAAAATAAACAAATTCAGGCCTTTTTCACTTCCATCAAAAACAAATAAATCAGTTAAACAAAGAGAAAAAATGTCCACTGTGGACCTGTTTTTGTCCACTTTGTGATGGGTCTGAGTTATTTTTAGGTTGTATTTTTTGTTCATATGTTTCATTATTTGATTTTTAGGGGTGCAACGGTTTATCGTGGCATGATACACTGTAGTTAAAAAAATCTGACTTCAAGGTACTGTGGGAAATCAAGCCAATTCATCTAATTATTTCTATAGGGTTGTGTAACGAGTTCAGGAGCTAAGGAGGACACGAAGGCGAATAGCTCCTCTCAAGGTAAATATTTTATTGCAATATAACACAGCTTCAATTTACAATAATCAATTCGGGCTCCAGACTCTCTCTCTCTCTCTTCCCAAGTGCTGGTGGCATGGGTCTTTTGTCCGCACTCCCCGTGCTCACTGGAATTAGACACAGGTGTTAGTCCAGAGAGAGCTTCCCTCTCTCCAGACGGGCACTTGACCACACCCCCGCTGCCACAGGCTAGTTATAATATTTATGAATAAACCACTTTACTGATTTGCGACTGTTTGTTTCCTACTCCATAACAGATATTGTTTTCCTTTCATCAGACTCTTAATGTAATGAATGACTGGAGGTCGGTTTAGAATTGTTTAGAATCCATTATGCTGAAAATCAGAAGGCTCAAACTTGGTCAGTACAACAGGCAGTGGTAGACAACAGGCAAACAATCCAATAACGTCAACAAGACAGAAAGGGTAATCCAGAAACGCGAATCCAAAAAACAGGCAGAATGAGAAAACACTTTATAAAGCTTGGTAAGGCAGGTAAACTGGCAATACTTTACAACATGGAAGTGTGAATGTGTGGCTTATATATATAAGACAAACAGGAAGTTACATGGCAGGAACTGATGTAGCAGTTCAGAATTCAGGCGAGGGCACCCTCTGGTGGACGGGAGACCACTCAGACGTTACACTTAATGATTTAGGAATCATTTTGATTCTAAATTTTCCTAATTTTCATACATCATCAAAACAGGAAGTTTATTACAATATTACACACATGATTTTGTTAATAAATTATAAAGGTCTTTTATTCTAAAGTGTAATGTACTGGCCCTTGCCTGATCACAGGTAAGACCATGGCTGTCTTAAAAAAAAAAAGTTTATTTGTTTTGGAGAAGAAAACAAAGAACAATAGCCTATACACATTTAAAAACTACTTTTTAACTATAGCTGCCACAGTTGAAATGAAAAAATTCTGTTACAGTTTACTGTGATAAATGTTAGTAACGGTGTTTATGTGTAGATGTGAAAAGTCTTGTAACTGATGTCATTGCAGGGCAGGTGATTTCTCTTTCCCTCGTCAGTGTTGTTCAGAATTTCGGGGCTGTCTATCAATTTGGAATGGTTGAATTGCTCCATGACACATTAAAATAGAAAATTTTCATGTAGAATTGCAATGTGTCACATGCCGCTCAGTGTTATTCTGTCATCGGAGCTTGCATATCAAGGGAAGCATGTTTAAGGCATGCGCACCTGCATGCTCTAGAGATACAGTAGGATAGAGCAGAGCACACCACTTGTGCAAGAGATTCTCTGTGAAATGCTCAACACCCATGCAAAACCTCAATAGAGCACAACAGTGACTCAACAGTGACACTCTTTTCAACATTTATATCTATGAATTGGCAACAACACTGGAACAATCTGCATATCCTGGCCTCACCCTAACCAACACAGAAGTTAAGTTTCTACTGTATGCAGATGATCTGGTGCTGCGGTCACCCACAGCTGAAGGTCTACAGCAGAACATAGACCTGCTCTAGCAGTACTGCCACAACTGGGCCCTGGCAGTCAATCCTATTAAAACCAAAATTATGATTTTTCAAAAGAAATCCAGAATTCAAGATAGCAAATAAACTCAGCAAATAAAGAAATGTCTCTTTTTCAGGACACTGTATTTTAAAGATAATTTTGTAAAAATCCAAATAACTTTACAGATCTTTATGTAAAGGGTTGAAACAATGTTTTTCATGCTTGTTCAATGTGGATGCATTGTGGAACGGTCATTAAGACACTAACAGCTTACAGATGGTAGGCAATTAAGGTCACAGTTATAAAAAGTTGGACACTAAAGGGACCTTTCTACTGACTCTGAAAAACACCAAAAGAAAGATGTCCAGGGTCCCTGCTCATCTGCGTGAACGTGCCTTAGGCATGCTGTATGGAGGCATGAGGATTGCAGATGTGGTCAGGGCAATACATTGCAATGTCCGAACTGTGAGATGCCATGAAGACAGCACTACAGGGAGACAGGAAGGACAGCTGATCATCCTCGCAGTGGCAGACCATGTGTAACAACACCTGCACAGGATCGGTACATCCGAATATCACACCTGCGGGACAGGTACAGGATGGCAACAACAACTTCCCGAGTTACACCAGGAATGCACAATTACTCTATCAGTGCTCAGACTTTCCGCAATAGGCTGAGAGAGGTGGGAGTGAGGGCTTGTAGGCCTGTTGTAAGGCAGGTCCTTACCAGACATCACCGGCAACAACGTCGCCTATGGGCACAAACCAACCTTCACTGGACCAGACAGGACAGGCAAAAGGTGCTCTTCACTGACGAGTCTCGGGTTTTGTCTCACCAGGGGTGATGGTCAGACTCACGTTTATCGTCGAAGGAATGAGTGTTACACCGAGGCCTGTACTCTGGAACGGGATCGATTTGGAGGTGGAGGGTCCGTCATGGTCTGGGGCAGTGTGTCACAGCATCACTGGACTGAGCTTGTTGTCATTGCAGGCAATCTCAACGCTGTGTGTTATAGGGAAGACATCCTCCTCCCTCATGTGGTACCCTTCCTGCAAGCTCATCCTGACATGAACCTGCAGCATGACAATGCCACCAGTGATTTCCTGCAAGACAGTAATGTCAGTGTTCTTCCATGGCCAGTGAAGAGCCCGGATCACAATCACGTTGAGCACGTCTGGGACCTGTTGGATCTGAGGGTGAGGGCTAGGGCCATTCCCCCTAGAAATGTCCGGGAACTTGCAAGTGCCTTGGTGGAAGAGTGGGGTAACATCTCACAGCAAGAATTGGCAAATCTGGTGCAGTCCATGAGGAGGAGATGCACTGCAGTACTTAATGCAGCTGGTGGCCCTACCAGATACTGAGTGTTACTTTTGATTTTTTGATTTTGGCAACACCACCCTAGAACAACACTAAATTACAACTATCATTGACTAAAAATGAGTGTGTCGGTGGCTTTGGTCTGGCTGTTAACACACTGAAGGTGAAAGCAAGGAGAGCATTCTATTCCATTACAAGAACATTTGAATCAAATCCCAATCAAAACCTTGAACAAAATATTTGACAGTGTCATTTTAACCGTCGCCCTGTATGGAAGTAAGATCTGGGGACCGCTCTGTAATCATGACTTCACTAAATTGGATAAACACTGTGTGTGTGTGTGTGTGTGTGTGTGTGTGTGTGTATGTGTGAGCTTGTATTTATCACTTTGTGGGGACCAAATGTCCCCATAAGGATAGTAAAACCCGAAATTTTTGACCTTGTGGGGACATTTTGTCGGTCCCCATGAGGAAAACAGCTTATAAATCATACTAAATTATGTTTTTTGAAAATGTAAAAATGCAGAAAGTTTTCTGTGAGGGTTAGGTTTAGGGGTAGGGTTAGGTTTAGGGGATAGAATATAAAGTTTGTACAGTATAAAAACCATTATGTCTATGGAAAGTCCCCATAAAACATGGAAACACAACGTGTGTGTGTGTGTGTGTGTGTGTGTGTGAGAGAGAGAGAGATAGAGAGATATCAGCCACTCTAAATATGAGCTCCTGAACAATTAAGAAAAGATTAAACCAAAAAAGTGAGACAGAGAGAAAACTTATAACAACAAACAAGAAAAAACAATAGAGTAACAGTTGAAGATATATTTTTACTTAGAAAAAGTGAACAGACTGTATTAAGAAACCTGAGGCAGAGAAATAAAAAGTCTTGCCTGCACTGCTTCGTTGTCTCCTGATTCCTCCATTCAGACCCAAGAGTGTTACAGTGATCTACCCTGAGAAGTGTAAAAGTGTGCAGGCAAGGAAAAAGCACAAAGAGAAAACACTGAAAGAAAATCCGGATATTCCTTATGCGGACTACATTTCTGCTGCTCTGTGTTAGAGCTGGTGTCTGCCTGTGTGTTTGCTGTGCCGCATGGTGTGGCTGATCGCAGTTTCTGCTGCTCCGAGTTAGAGCTGGCGTCGGCTCTGGAGTGTTTTGCTGTGCTGCTTCGGCTGTTCCGTTTCAGAGGTATGTGTTTGTTTTGCGTGTTTGTACTCATGTTTATTGTGTATATAGCTAATTGTAATGTTCAATTAGCTGGGAAAGCTGGTGTCTGCTTGGGTGTGCTTGCTGTGCCATATAGTGCCCATTTAGTGAACATTGAAGTATCTGCTGCTGGATAGGTGGTATGGGCTCCGCATGTTGGTATGTAAAACCCACTCATGTCTCTATGGCCACCTTTAAAGGTATGTGGATACATTTTCAACGTTTAATTACATTTTAGGTGAATAAATCAGCCCATTCGCACATCTCTTCCTGCTCTGTCGCTGCATGGCTTGAAGTATGAACGCTGCTGTTTTGTTTTAGGGGTTTTGTTTAATTGCTTTTCCTTTTCTTGGCTTTGCCTTGCTTTGATTTAATTGTTTTGCATAACTGCTTTGCTTTGATTTTGTTTCAGTGTTTTGTTTTCTGTTTTGGGTTTCAGTGTTTTGTTTTGTTTCTGCTGGCTTTCGAGCTTAATTTTGTGTTTATTTTTGTCTTTCCAGGAGCTGGGTGTCTGGCACGGGCAGGCTAGTCATCCCCATTCGGTGGTGTTTCTTCTTTCACTAAGTGCTGTGTGCATATTTTTGCAGTGAATCTTGCTGGAGTGTGTGTGAGATCTGGTGCACATGTGGGTATTTATTTTTGCAGGCATTATTAAAGCCCTGTATCTAGCCTGGCTTGCTACTGGTAAGCCCCAGCTCCAGATTTATTGTTGTAAATTTGTATTGTGACAAAATTACAGCAGCTTTGTGCTGTTTGCCTTTTATATTGGCACTTTATTGTTATATCGTATTGAATGCCCTTTTCTTCTGTATTTTTAATTATTTTACAGTGATCGAATAAATATATTTTTCATAATAAACATATCCACGTCTCATTGTCTATGTGAGAGAAACCGAACCTGTGTGCCCTTATTGGGTATTTCCCTGTAGGTTAGACCAGGGTGGCGTAGTCGCTACTTGCTGTAGAGGTAAACCTCCTGAGAGGGGTATCATCTGAGAACTCTCTCGGGGTTTATTTGTTTCTCTACTCCCTTGATCCGCTCGCTTTGCCACAGAAGGAATTGGCAGAGGTGGGAGATTAACTGTATGTGAAGATGAAATGCTGGACCCAGACAACCCCATTCTCACCATAACATACTACACTGAAGGCACTATTCTTCTGCAAGACAATGAGGCAAGCTTAAACTCATTTGAGGAAATCTTTCATATGCTGTTAGAGTAGATAAGGAGAAAGACAAGACCCCTGCAAACTGCTCTGACTCTGAGGAGGAGAGTGTAGAAAAAGGTTGAAGATTTTCAGATTAGTGACCATTGTTGTGTCTCTTTTAATTTGTCACTTATCACGATGCCTGCTGTCCGAAATGTTGTAACACAAAAACGCATCATTAGTGAGACAACACCTAGTGATTTCTCTGCCTCTTTTGAATCTCGCTCCTTTATTGAATGTGACGATGTTGATTCACTTGTGCAAAGTTTTAACAACCACTGTCTGTCGGTATTGGATATGGTAGCACCTGTTAAAAAGATTTCAGGATCACAGAAGAAGGCTCTTCCATGGATAAATGATAATATTTGTAGTTTTAGGAGAAAATGTCGGAAGACAGACCGTCTGTGGAAAGCCACTAAATTAGAGGTACACAGACTCCATTTAAAAGGTATGATGCTAGATCTGAACGAATTGATAAAGCAGGCTCGCTCAGCTTATTTTTCTAATCTTGTATCAGGAAATAAGAAAAATCCAAAAGTCTTGTTTGACACCATTGAAAATCTTACTGCGCTTCCGGCTCCTCTTGTGCCTGTGTACACACATGAGGACTGTAACAACTTTTTGACGTTTTTTTTTAAACAAAGTACATGACATTAGGGCCAGTGTAAATCTTCCACTTATTCCTGGTTGTTTTGAGTTTTCACCGGTGTCGTCTTGGTCATCCTTCACTCCTGTCAGCCTACAGGATGTGAAGACCATAACAGGAAATATGAAACCGTCCTCGAGCCCCGCTGACATTGTCCCAACAAATCTATTTTTTAAATTGTTTGATATTGTCGGCCCTTGTGTGGTAAAAATAATTAATCTGTCACTTAGATCTGGCTCAGTCCCCAACTACAATCTAGCCCAATCTTGACCCTTCAGAACCTAAATACTATAGGCCCATATCTAAACTCCCATTTATCTCCAAAATTTTGGAAAAAGTAGCGGCATGCCAGCTGACCTCCTTTATGGAGCAGCACAACCTGTTTGATACTTTTCAATCTGGCTTTCGAAAATTACATTCTACTGAAACAGCCCTTATCAAAGTCTCTAGTGATGTGATGATGGCAGCGGACTCCGGCCGCTACACTGTACTTGTACTTCTTGATTTGACTTCTGCTTTTGACACTGTGGATCACGGTAAACTGATCAATCGGCTTCATAATGAGATGGGACTATCAGGATCTGTCCTTCAGTGGTTCTCTTCCTATATTCATGACAGAACCTTTAATGTTGCTGTGAACAATGTACAGTCTGATGTGACCAATTTGTCCTGTGGAGTGGCACAAGGTTCAGTTTTGGGTCCTATTTTGTTTTTACTGTACATTTTGCCACTTGGTCAAACTATTGGTTGTTTCAGGGATGTATCATACCATTTCTATGCTGATGATGTCCAGTTGTATTGTTCTTTTAACGAGTCTGAGTTTTATCGTTTGTCTCTGTTTTTAGAGTGTGTGTCCTCCATCAAAGACTGGCTAGCCACAAACTATTTGCAGATAAACTCAAACAAGACTGAAACTCTGATTTTTGCCACAGACCATAAGATCCCGCTGATCAAACAGCACCTTGGCTCTCTGGGCCGCTCTGTCAAATCCAGCCTCAAAAACCTGGGGGTTGTGTTTGACCAGGCCATGTCTTTGGAGACACAATCTAAACAGCTCGTCCGAAATTGTTTTTATCATCTTAGGAACATCTCTAAAATTCGCAAAATGTTGTCAAAGAAGGATCTGGAAATAATAATTCACGCTTTCATATCAACAAGACTTGACTACTGCAACTCTATTTTTAGCTGTCTAAATACGTCTGCTTTGAACAAATTACAAATTGTTCAAAATTCTGCTGCTAGACTTTTAACAGGTGCCCCTCGAAGGTCTCACATAACACCAGTCTTACTGGATCTCCATTGGCTCCCTGTAAAATTCAGGATTGATTTTAAGATTTTACTGCTGACTTTCAGAGCCTTAAATGGTCAGGCCCCACATTACATCCTGGACCTTTTGAAGCTGTATTCCTCTGACCGCACTCTCCGGTCCTCTGGCCAGAACTTGCTTGCAGTCCCTAAGACTCGTTATAAGACCCGAGGGGACATGTCATTTCAGTCTGTAGCTCCCAGACTGTGGAACGCCCTGCCCCTGTCCATGCGTCTGGCAGACACTGTTGCCTCTTTTAAAAAGGCTTTGAAAACATGTTTATTTAAGAAGGCTTTTGGTTGATGGGTTTTCACTAGTGTCACTTTAATCTTACATATGTATATACATTTTATACTGTTTGTTTTTACTTATCCTCCTGTACAGCACTTTGTGATTTTATCTGTGAAAAGCGCTTTATAAATAAACTTTACTTACTTACTTTCTTACTTACCTGAGGCTCCTTATACACCTGTAAAACCACACATACCTGCCCCACATCCACCTGCTGGCCATCAACACCCCACAAGGAAAACGAAAAAAAAAACTGCCCCAAACCAGGAGAGACCCCCACAGCAGAGAGCACAGAGCTATGCTGAAGCTGTGACCCGACCCCCTGCCACACCCACACTCACAACAACCAGCGGGCTGGGGCACATTAAAGAGATGCTACAAACACTGTGCAACCAGCTGTTACAGAGATAAGAACACTATTCAAACACACTTACAGACACACTCTCACACACACACGCACTCTCACACACACGCACCCTCACTCACACAAACACACACTCACGACAATCAGTGAGCTGGGGCACTATAAAAAGAGATGCTATAAACACTATGCAACCAGCTTTTACAGAGATAAGAACACTATTCAAACACACACACAGACACTCACACACACTCATTCTCACACACAAACTCACACTCATAAACACAAACTCACACAAATACACACACTCACAAATACACACAAACTCATACACACAATCACAGCTAAATTTAATAATAATAACAATAATTCACTAATGTAAATAGTTTGCCATGTATGTGTTTACATTTGCAATATATTGTACATGTTTTCCCTCTGTCTTACCAAATAGGTTTATCTTTAGTAATATCAATGCGTTCATTACTTACAAGTTGTTGGAACATTCAGGGTCTTCATTCTTCCACATTTGGCTTTAAAAGCACAGACCCAGAATTTGTAAAAAATATCAAAGATGTTGACATAATTGTTCTCACTGAGACCTGGTGTCGACAGGATGTGCTTACCAACTGTCCCTCAGGCTACTATGAAATAATTGTGCCCTCAGTTAAATTAAGTACAGTCCATCGCGGTCAAGACTCAGGAGGGATTTTAGTGTGGTACAGGGAGGATCTGGCCAAACACATCTCTTCTATTACACTAGGAAAATTCCACTGTTGGATAAAATTAAACAATGAAATTGGCATTTGTACCACTGACACATATCTCTGTGCCATCTACAATCCTCCAGCAGAATCCCCTTACCATGATGAGGAATATCTGAACAACATCCACACAGAGATTAGCCCTTTCCAGGCCCAGGGAAACGTGCTGCTGTGTGGAGACTTTAATGTAAGAACTGGCACTTAACCGGATAATATTGACCCAAAGGGCAACATGTGTTTGGCCAGAGCCCCCTGAGCCTCACGAAAAACCTCCCAGCACGGAACAATCTCGACCATACTGTAAATAAAAATGGTACAGAATTAGTGCACCTCTGTCAAGCCTCAGGCCTGTACATAATTAATGGCAGGAGCAGAGGGGACTCATTAGGGAGGTTCATGTGTTATTTAGGTCTTGGAGCTAGTGTAGTTGACTATGCCATCACTGACATGGACCCCTCCTCCTTCAGTGCATTCACTGTCAGACAGCAAACTCCACTCTTAGACCATAACCAAACTAATATATATATTAAAAGACATCACACAGCAAAACAAAGAAGAATGGAGAACTGTCAAATGTATCAAGTCCAGCAGAGATACAGATGGACTTCATTCTGAAGAACTGAAAAATCTAATCACTACATTCATGCACAAACTATTTGGAATGAACAAGGATGGTGTACATTTGGCTACAAATGAAACAATTATATATTTCAAAAAGCAGCCTGTAAAACTGAGTTGAAAAAGAAAGGCAAAAAACATCCTAAAAAAACAACCAAAATGGAAAAGTGGTTTGACACAGACTGCAAAACATTAAGAAAACAACTCAGAAAATTATCAAATCAGAAACATAATGAACCAAACAATACAGACATAAGAATTGACTACTGCTCCAAATTACAAAAATACAAACAAACAATTAGAGTAAAAAAGCATCACCATCTCACCAAAAGCTTACATGAAATTGAATAATCAATAAATCAAAATCAGTTCTGGGATTTGTGGAATAATTTGAGCACAACAAAACAACAAGATTTGCCAATCCAAAATGGAGAAATCTGGAAAAAACATTTTGAAAACTTATATAAAGAAATCCCACCAAAACAACTAAATGAGAATTATAAACGGGTCCAACAAAAACTACAAATATATGAAAACACAATAAAAAATAACCAGAATCCGCTGGACTTTACAATCACATATGATGAATTTGTCCAAAAACTTAAAAGCCAAAGATGCAAAAAATCTTGTGGTGCTGACAACATCTTAGGTGAAATGCTGAAACACAGCACACCTGACCTGCAGATGGCCGTGCTCAAAGTATTCAACCTTTTACTTAGTTAGGGCTGTTTCCCTGACATCTGGAGCCAAGGACTTATTACCCCAATTCACAAGAGTGGGGACAAAATGGACCTGAATAATGTCAGAGGCATTTGTGTGAGCAGTAATCTGGGGAAGTTATTTAGTAGTATTTTAAATAATAGAATTGTAAACTTCCTTAACAAACACAATGTCCTGAGCAAGAGTCAGATTGGATTCCTTCCAAATTATAGAACTACGGACCACATTTACACCCTACACACCCTAATCAATAAACACGTAAACCAGACCAAACAAGGGAAAATATTTGCATGCTTTGTTGATTTCAAAAAAGCATTTGATTCTATTTGGCATGATGGACCATATTACAAACTAGTGGTGTAGGGGGTAAAGTTTATGACATCATTAAATCGATGTATTCGGACAACAAATGTGCAATAAGAATTGGCAACAAACAAACAGAGTTCTTCACCCAGAAGAGAGGAGTGCGGCAGGGCTGTAGTCTGAGTCCAACACTCTTCAACATTTACAGTAATGAATTAGCGGAGCAGTTGGAACAGTCTACAACCCCTGAACTCACTCTGCAAGACAGAGACATCAAGTTTTTGCTCTATGCAGATGACCTGGTGCTGCTGTCACCCATCCCACAGGGACTACAGCAACATCTGGACCTACTGGAGAACTACTGCCAGAACTGGACCCTGGCAGTCAACCTGAAGAAGACAAACATTATGGTCTTTCAGGAAAAGCCCAGATGTCAGGAACACAGATACCGGTTCTCTCTAGGCAGCACCATCCTAGAGCACACTATGCAGTATACTTACCTTGGGCTGATTATCACTGCATCAGGGAGTTTCAGTAAGGCTGTGAATGCACTTAAAGTAAAAGTTTGAAGAGCCCTATACGCTATTAAGAAAATGTTCTATAATACTGAATTACCAATTCCAATCTGGTGTAAGATCTATGATAGTGTCATACAGCCCATAGCGCTGTATGGAAGTGAGGTATGGGGTCCACTCAGGGATCAGAACTACACTAGATGGGACAAACATCCAACAGAAGCCCTACACACAGAATTCTGCAAATTCATTTTGAAATTACAAAGGAAAACACCCAATAATGCATGCAGGGCAGAATTAGGACGATTCCATTGATTATTAACGTACCAAAAAGATCTCAACGTTTTTGGATGCGTTTAAAATCAAGTCGCACTGAATCGCTACATTATAAAGCGCTACAAACCCAAGAACTGAACCCTAAAAAAATTCCCCTCAGTCAGCTGGTTCTGAGGCTCACTAACCCGGTTAACAGTACTAACACTAACCAGCCTCAGACCAGCACTGCTTTACAAGCAAACATCAGAATAAATCAGATCATCAAACAATCTCAAATCACCTATCTGGAACATTGGGATCAAGAAACTAAAACACAAAGCAAATTACAATTCTATCAGACTCTAAAATCAAAGTATGAATTGGAAGAGTATCTCCTGACTGTCAGAGATACAAAGCAGAGACAGATCCTGAGCAAGTACAGGCTCAGTGAGCACAGTCTCACCATCGAGAGAGGCAGACACAGAAAAACATGGTTACCCAGAGAAGAAAGTGTGTGTGCTCACTGTTTAACAGGTGAGGTTGAGACATAGGTACACTTTCCACTTTCTAAAATTCCAAGATACAAGGGACATTTATATAGATAAATTAACAAACACCATAAACAAATTTATAATCATGACAGAACAAGAAAAAAATGTACATAATACTTGGAGAGGGACACACAGCAGCACTGGCTGCAAGACACATTTTAACGTGTCACAGCCTGAGAGACAGTGGGTGAATCTTGTGGGTTTTACACCCGTGTGTCACCCCAATGTTCACCACATTGACCCTCAGTGTATGTGTGTATGTTCATTTATGTGTAAGTATATGTCAGTTCTCTTCAGCTATTTTAACACTGTGGTCTTCACCAGTTCTGATCTTGTTTTTGTTTTTGTATTTATTTTTTATTATTTATAATTTATTTTTATATTTGTTAAATTGTTCGACTAAATTTAATTATAGATGTAGTTCTGTCTTTATACAGCCTCTGCTTTGGCAATAATGTATTATTTACATTCATGCCAATAAAGCCCCTTTGAATTGAATTGAATTGAGTGTGTGTGTGAGAGAGAGACATCACAACCATAGAACAACAGCAAGAAACACACACCATCCCATCCCCTGCAACCCTGCAAGTTTCTTAGAACACCAAGATAAAATACATCAGCACCAGACAGAGATATTTACAGACCACAACAACACCTATCGGCAGCAACAGAGAAGAGACAACACAAAATCGTCATCTTGTGTGACTAACGGCAACCACCTCGACCAGAGACGACTGTTTCCAGGGAGAACTGTGAGGAAACTCTGTGTCCAACCTCTCACTCTGCTTTGAAGCTGCTGAGAGAAGGTGAATTGGGTGCACCCTCACACATTATACTGCACTCTGGGACAAACAACCTCAGCACCAGGAGAGTTGACATCGCCAAAGCCTTCATCAACGTGGTGAAATCAGCTAGAGGGATCTACCCCAGTGTTAGAGTCATTATCTCTACACTTTTGCATCACAGAGATGTTCCACAAAACATCATCAGCTCCATTAATGCAGAGATAACTGCTGTGTGTGCACTCATGCCAAATGTACATAGAGCAAATCATCAGCTCATCACTCATGCGCATCTATATGACTCTCTCCACATTCATCGAGACGGCATGAGACTTTTTGCAAAATCCATCAAGGAGAACACGTCCTGTCAGCGAGGAGAGGGTCACACAGCATCCCAGCAGACAGTCGGACAGCTACGCCGCTGTTGTGGCTGGTAGAAGTAGTTCAGACACCAGTAATCCAGATAAAAAACATGCAGAGAATTATATGTGACAATCTATTAGCTTAATAATCTACAATGTGAGTTTAGTCAAGCATACTCTTTAATCCTTTATTATTACTGTTATTATTATTATTTTGTAATGCATTTTAATTGATTCACTATATTTCAAAACAAGATTGGGTCATTTACATTTATGCATTTGGCAGACGCTTTTATCCAAAGCGACTTACAGTGCACTTATTACAGTGACAATCCCCCCAGAGCAACCTGGAGTTATGTGCCTTGCTCAAGGACACAATGGTGGTGGTTGTGGAGATCGAACCAGCGACCCTCTGATTAACAGTTATGTGCTTTAACCCACTACACCACCACCACTCCGGGTCATAAAATCATATATTTATTCTTTCTGGTAATTTGAACATTTCTCAATGTCTTCATTTAAAATAACATGCTACAACATTCAGGGGATGATCTCTTCATCTTTTGGAGAGAAAAGCACTAACCCTGATTTTTTAAATATTGTATATAGTTTGCATATAATTATATTACTTGAGACATGGAGTCATTTAGAGTCTCAAACCTACACTCCTTCAAACTACAGATAGTTATTTATACCTTCAATTAAAAACCCTCATGTTAAGAATGGAAGAAATTCAGGAGGAATTATAGTTTGGTTGAAAGAGCATCTTTCCCACTATATTCAGCCTGTAGGGAAAAAAGGGTGTTTCCAGGGAGTTCAGATGGGGACACTTACCTATGTGCAGTGTACCCCCCCACCCCCCATTTGAGTCCCCCTATTATAATGAGGACACATTACCAACACTACAGTCAGAGATCATTCAGTTTCAGTTTCAGTCTCTAGGCTCTGTACTGTTAATGAGGGATCGGGAATTGGAAAGGAACCAGACTGTATTAGTTCAGCTGGAGATAAATATATTAACAGTACACATATACAACAGAATCAACTCTGTACTAAAGCCTGTCAGAGCTACAACACGATGACAACACCATAAACGGACATGGGAAACATGTCCTGCAGCTCTGTAAAAGTCTGGGATTATATATAGTTAATCGCAGGACAACGGGAGACTCTCTGGGTCGATTTACTAACTGCTCACCTCGAGGCAGCAGTGCAGTGGACTACTCTATAACAGATATAGACCACAATAAGATAAAATACTTCATGGTGATGTCACAGCTTTCTTTCTCAGATCACAGTCACATAGTCATTAGTCTTATCTTCTGATCAGAAAATTCAATTATATTCCCTCCCCACAAAATGTATATGGAAAAATGACTGTCCAGCACAGCATTCATGTTCATACAAGAAAAGTATCAATTCGGCAACAGAACACTTAACTAAAATATTTCATAGAGTGGCCAGCAAAGCCCTGAGTAAAAGAAAAATGTACAGAAGAAAGAAAGAAATCATTAAAGCTGATTGGTTTGACAAAGATTGTCAAACATCAAGAAAGGAAATACAATCATTATCAAAGTGTTGGGCAAGTTACTTCCAAAATGTAATACATTATAGATTACTAGCTACTGTCATTTGAGAGTAATTAGTTATATTACAATATTACTGAATCTGAATTGTAATGCTTTACTCATGGCGAAGTGAAGTCTCATGGCGCAATTCAATAAGTAACAATCACTATCAGAATCACAAAAGCAGACAAAGGATCAAAGTCTGGTAAATTATGATAGAGAAACTGTAAATATTTATAGTCTAGGCCTATTCATATGAAACACAACAGAGCTAGAGCCCACTATTATGTACCCTATCACCTAATGACATGACAAGATGCACAATCTTTTTTTTTTTTTCATTTCTATTCTTTTATTCTCTTTTAATTCAAGTTCAAAGCACAAAGTTGGCATGCATTGGACAGACATAGCTTATGCTTCATCAAGAATCAAAAAGTGCTCTTGGAGAATTAGGCCTCCAGGAATATGACTAAATTCAGTCCAACTTCACATTTAACATGTAGGCTAAACATAGCCTACAACTGCTAAGAAAAAAAATGCAGGCCAAACAGAGGAACCCTGCTATTTGCCTAAATGACTAAAACATATGCTACCAAATAAAGGCTGGTAAAATTTAAATCACTTCTAGCTAGACCTATAGCTAATGGCTCTGTGAGGCTAGCCACATTTTTCAAGAATACAAAAATAAAGTAAAAGTGTTTGGGCCTATTACACCTCACAAGAAATACAGCTCAGTTATTTCAGTCCAACTTCACAAAAAATATTAAGCTTGGCTAAACACACACACACACACACACACAGGACATTTTAAAATAAAAAAATAGAGTCTAAACAGGAAACCTGTTACTGCCAAATATACAACAGAGGTAGCATCCAGCCAAACAAGGCTGGTAAAATAAATAGAACTATGAAGGCACTTATGGTTCTATGGTGGTGGAACTAGCCTATTCCACTACACACTTTACAGAAATATCTGTTGAAATGCATCAGGAGAAGGCGCTGAAAGCATCCATCACTTTCCATCACAGGGGCAGAACTGAAATAAGACATTACCTCTGTTTCCACTGACATGGGCGCATCAGCTATGGCATTGGGCAGTGCATCAAAGGAAAAAGTAATCCTCGCTGGAGGCGACAGCAGAAGGTTGAGGGTCATCAGGCATCAGGGCTGCAGGCTCTTCTGTTGTTAGGGAGCAGCACTCCGTTGTGAGGAGGATCTTGATGTGGTCTCTTCTGGCTTCTTCCTTTACCCAGCGCAGCTTGAACTTGGGCAGTGAGACGGCGGGCAATAGCGCATCCTTGGAGTCAATTGTTGCAGCAAATCAAGTTTAAATTGCTCCCACAATAACCTCAGGCAGCCCAGTGGTCATTTGCGATGGACCATTTTTCGTTACTAAGGTTTAGGCCATCAGAACTTCTAGCGTTGGTTGAAGCGTTCCATAAAAACAAGTGTCCTCACCCTGTAGGATGTCCAGTGCAACTGTGAAAGGCTTCATAATGGAACAGTATTCCTTGAGAAACTGGTATTCCCTGTCGTTCATAAATTTAATCTGAAGCTGTTGCAGTGGTTATTGATGTCAGTGAGGGGCATTTCTGTGATCCGTGCATAGGCGTCATAGAATGAGTTCCACCGTGTTACTGTGGGAACTAGGGATGCACCGATACCACTTTTTTGGAAAACGAGTACGAGTACGAGTACTTGCATTTCAGTACTCGCCGATACCGATACCGAGTACTTAATAAAAAAAACATGATTTAAATTTACAGGTAACAGCTTTAGTCATATAATTTAACAAAAAAACAAGGGACTAGTTTGGAATTAAGAACATTTATTTAAAATGAAAAGCATGTTGTATGCAACATATTACAGAATAAATAATTATAAAAAAAATTTTTTAACAGTGACAGTGCAACTCAAGTATTTTTTTCAGCTTGTTGTAAACTCTGCTGCTTTGGACAACACAAGGGGCATTAATAAACATCTTTGCTATTTAGTGCCAATATTTGAATAAACTAACAACATCCACCAACATAGAACTGTGGCAGTCAGTGCAACTGAGGTAGGTATTAACATCAAGTCTAAGACGACTCACTTAATGGAGCCTATTTAGAAAAAGTGAGTGGCAGGTTTTTTTTTAAGAAAAGTAGCTTTTCTGCATTATCAGCAGTCAGCCTGTTTCTGTTTTCATCTATAATGTGTGACACTGAGCTAAAAAGCCTTTCACTTTCCACACTGCTACATGGGGCTGAGAGGTATTTATGGACCATTTTAGCCAAAGTGGGGAACCTGATTTTGTTGACACCCCAGTACTTCAGAGGACTGTCTTCACGAGGGCTTGGGGCCTCTCCGAGGTATGTATCGAGCTCAATGGAAGCACCTGCTGCCAGCGGCTGTGCTGCCTGGGGCTGCTCCTTAGCGATTTCTTCAAATACAGTGTCCAGACAGCTGCTAGTGCTGGCCTGGGCCTTGAGGAACAGTTTAGCAGGAGGTTCTGCAGCTTCTGCCCGACTCCCCTCTGCCTCAGCTCTGGACATCATCTGCAGCTCCTGCTTCAGGTGTAGCTTGGCCTCCGGAGCAGTGTTGTTGGAGAAGAAGCGATCTTTATACCTGAACAAAATTCATGAATGTATTAATATGTGGAAAAATAGGACAGATTTTAGTTTCCCCTAAACCACTGTCACAAATGCCAGCCATTTGGCTTTCTGGTAGTAATAAGGGAAATATATTTCATATTATATATATATTGCATACATTTGTATTTGTGTATTTTAGTTACAAAACTATAATATAATATAATATTTCAGATGGAATGAATTAATCTTACATTTAGTACTGTAGTTTATCATTGAATACCTATAACACACAGACTTTACCTTGGGTCAAGTATGGTGGAGATGAAGTACAGTGGGTTGGTCTCGACGTCACTGAAGCGCTTCTTGACAGCTGCCAGTAAGGTTGCTTTCATTGTCTTGACGCCGTGGTCCTCGTCTGTTTCTCTGTTTAAAAGTCTCACTAGCACAGTCACAGCTGGGATGACATCAGAGGCTAGTGCGTCGTAGCTGCTCACTTTTTTAGTTAGTTCCTCAAAGGGGGCGAGGATGGCAACAGTCTTCTCCATAAGAGCCCATTGGTGAGCGGTGAGATAGTCAGGGAGTTCATGCTCAGACACATACACCCCCAGCACTCGCTTTTACTCAATGAGGGACTGGAGCATGTAATACGTGCTGTTCCAGCGCGTCTGTACGTCCTGTTGCAGTCTCTTTATTGGCTGGTTGAGCTGTCCCTGAATGTCCTCGAGGCGGGAGTAGGCTAAGGCGGAATGTTTAAAATGCCCAACTATTTTCCGCACACTGATATAGCATCAGCTATGCTCCTCTGTGCTAATAAGCCCTCGTGAACAGCCAGTTGGAGCGTGTGCGCGACACACGGCAGACTTGGGAGCCCTGCGTCATTCATGGCTTTAATCATGTTTTTGGCATTGTCACGAAGCTCAACATGTACTGATGTTTTAGGTATACCCCATGTCTGGAGCATTTCCTCAAACACATGCGCTATAGCCTGGCCGGTGTGCGAGCCGCGGAATTGTTTTGCATGTAATATGGCTCGTTGCGGCGTGAAACTCTCATCTATCCACTGGCAGGTTAGGCTAATTAGCGACATGGGGCTAACACTGCTTGTCCAAATATCCGTGGTGAAACTAAATGCAGAGGAGGCTTGCAGTAGGCTGTGGATATGTTTTTGCACGGAGTCGTGTAGTTTAGGCAGCTCCGTGTCAGTCATGTATCGGCGGCTTGGGACATCATATCTGGGCTCCAGAACATGGAGGAGACGCAGGAATCCCACATTTTCTACCTCCGAGAGTGGCTGGTCACTCAATGCTGTCACGATTCCCCGTTGTCCTCACTGTGTTCTCTGTTTCTCTTGTCACGTCTCCATGTGGTCCGTCCCGTGTTTTCTGTTTCACCCTCGCCAGTCACGTTCCATGTCACCCTTCCTTGTTATCCGTCCCGTGTTGTCTGTTTCACCTAACACGCTCCCTGTCATTTCTTCCTTGTTGTCCGCCTGTGTTTCACTGTCTCTGTTAAAAACTACACTTCCCTTCTTCCTCACTCCTCATCACCGCTGTCACAGCGTTATTGTCCGCACCTGTCGCTTGTTTTGTTATCACTGTGTCTGTCTACTTAAACCCCGTCGTTTCCTCTCTCCGTGGTCGATCGTTACCGTTTCATGTTTGTTCCCGAGTGTATGCTGCTGTCTTGATGTTCGCTCTGCTCCCCGTCTTGCCAGGTTTATCCGTTCCGTGTTCCTTTGATGTCTCCCTGTTTTAGTTTCGTTTTACCCACCGTGGTTGTTTTATTTGCTCATGTCTGTTTGCCCTCACCATTGTGTTCATTAATAAAAACCGCATTTGGATCCGCACCTCTTGTCTTCCCATTCTTCAACGGTGACAGGACGATCGACCACAATGGATCCAGCGGCTTTCTTCGTGGGACTGACGCACATGGAGCTAAACATCCGTGAGTTCTCCCACTTTTTCTCCTGCATGGCCGGCTACACCGGTTGGGATGACAACCTCCTGAAGACCGTATACAGGATTGGCGTACCGAAACACAGATGTTGCGATCTGCCGGTAATCGGAGATTACACCTGGCAGGAGTACGTGGAGCTCATCGTGGAGACGTTTGCATCAGAGGAACCACCTCTCTCAGTCCCAGTCTGCGAGCCAGAGCCCACGCCTGTCACGGTGAGCGAACCTGTGCCCACGTCAGCCACGATCTACGAGCCAGAGCCCACACCTGCCTTGGTCAGTGAGCCTACACGGCTCACTTCGTCTTCCCGGAGGAGGAACAGAAGACGGGCTTCCGCCTTCCGGCCAACATCAGCCACGGTCAGCGAGCCTGTGCCCACGTCAGCCACGGTCAGCGAGCTGGCACCTACGCATATCACGGTGAGCGAGCCAACGCCTACGCACGTCACTGTGAGCGAGCCTGTCGCCTCTGAAGTCAGTGAGCCAGCGCCTTTTGCCTCGACCGTCCCTGTGCCAGCGCCTGTAGCCTCGACCGTCTCTGAGCCAGCACCTGTAGCCTCGACCGTCCCTGAGCCAGCGCCTGTAGCCTCGACCGTCCCAGGGCCAACGCCAGTAGCCTCGATCGTCCCAGGGCCAGCGCCGGTAGCCATGACCGTCCAAGAGCCAGCGCCGGCAGCCATGACCGTCCAAGAGCCAGCGCCAGCAGCCATGACCGTCCAAGAGCCAGCACCAGCGGCCATGACCGTCCCAGGGCCAACGCCAGTGGCTAGGACCGTCCAGCAGCCAGCGGCCCTCGAACCTTCTAGGGCTCTGCTTCCTGAGCCTTCCAGGACTCCTCCTCTCGAGCTTTCCAGAGCTCCTCCTCTCGAGCTTTCCAGAGCTCCTCCTCTCGAGCTTTCCAGAGCTCCGCCCCTCGAGCTTTCCAGAGCTCCTCCTCTCGAGCTTTCCAGAGCTCTGCCTCTCGAGCTTTCCAGGGCTCCGCCTCTCGAGCTTTCCAGAGCTCCGCCTCTCGAGCTTTCCAGAGCTCCGCCTCTTGAGCTTCCCGAGCCTTCCAGGGCTCCGCCTCTCAAGCCTCTTGGGCCATCCAGGGCTCCGCCCCTCAAGACACTCGGGCCTTCCAGGGCTCTGCCCCTCAAGTCACTCGAGCCTTCCAGGGCTCCACCTCTCGAGTCTCTCGAGCCTTCTAGAGCTCCGCCCCCTGAGCCTCCTACGGCTCCGCCTCTCGAGCCTCCTTCGGCTCCGCCCCCAGAGCCCCCTACGGCTCTGCAACCAGAGACTCCAGAGCCGTCTAGAGCTCCGCCTCCCGGGCCCCCTACGGCTCTACTCCCAGAGCCTTCTGAGCCCCCTACGGCTCCGCCTTCCAGGCCTCCGCCTCTAGAGCCTCCTACGGCGCCACCTCCCTCGGCTCCACCTCCTGAGCCTTCCTCGGCTCCACCTCCTGAGCCTCCCATGGCTTCACCTCCAGAGCCTTCAAGGCCTCCGCCTCTAGAGCCTCCTACGGCGCCACCTCCATCGGCTCCGCCTCCAGAGCCTTCCAGGCCTCCGCCTTCAAAGCCTCCTACGGCGCCACCTCCCTCGGCTCTGCCTCCTGAGCCTCCCACGGCTCTGCCTCCTGAGCCTCCCACGGCTCTGCCTCCTGAGCCTCCCACGGCTCTGCCTCCTGAGCCTCTCACTGCTCTGCCTCTTGAGACCCCAGAGCCTCCCTCGGCTCCGCCTCCTGAGGCCCCAGAGCCTCCCTCAGCTCCGCCTCCTGAGCACCCAGAGCCTCCCTCAGCTTCATCTCCAGAGCCCCTTGCAGCTCCGCACCCAGGGTCTCCTGCGGCCTTGCCTGCGCCTCCTTCGGCGCCACCACCCAAGTCTTCGACCGCTCCATCTCAGAAGTCCTCCTTGGCTCTGCCAGCTCCCCTAGTGGCCACTCTTTCTCCCAGGCCTCTTGAACCAGCCCTAGCCCTATGGCCACCTCCTAGGTCACCTAAACCTGTCCCTGTCCTGGAGCCACACCCCAGGTCCCCTGAACCGGCCCCTGTGCTGCGGCCATCTCCCAGACCTCCTAGACCTGTCCCTGTCCTGAGGCCGCCTCCCAGGCCTCCTGGACCTGTCCCTGTCCGATGGCCACCTCCCAGGGCCCCTAGACCTGTCCCTGTCTTGTGGCTGCCTCCCAGGCCTCCTCGAACTGTCCCGGTCCTGTGGCCACCTCCCGGGTCCCCTGAACCGGCCCCTGTTCTGCGGCCATCCCCCAGACCTCCTAGACCTGTCCCTGTCCTGAGGTCGCCTCCCAGGCCTCCTGGACCTGTCCCTGTCCGATGGCCACCTCCCAGGCCCCCTAGACCTGTCCCTGTCTTGTGGCCGCCTCCCAGGCCTCCTCGAACTGTCCCGGTCCTGTGGCCACCTCCCGGGTCCCCTGAACCGGCCCTTGCCCAGTGGCCAGCTCCCAGGCCCTCTAAACCTGTCCCTACCCGGGGGACGTTCCCCAGGCCACCCGACCTGGTTCCCTGCACACACCCCCAGAGACTGCTTACCTGCCCTCTCGGCCTCCCTGGTCTGCCCGTCTGCCCTTTGTGCCCCTGTGGACTGCCTATTTGCCCCCGTGGTCTGTCCCCATGTCCCTTGAACTTCCTTGGACTGTCTCCGTGTCCCTTGTGCCCCCTTTGGTCCGTCTGTTTTTCCCCTTGTCTAGCCCCTCTTGCCTTGAACATTTGTTTATCCCTGCTGTTTTTTCCCTTCTGTTTATTAAGTCCGTCTGGAATCTGGCCCTTTTGAGGGGGGATTCTGTCACGATTCCCTGTTGTCCTCACTGTGTTCTCTGTTTCTCTTGTCACATCTCCATGTGGTTCGTCCCATGTTTTCTGTTTCACCCTCACCAGTCACGTTCCATGTCGCCCTTCCTTGTTATCCGTCCCGTGTTTTCTGTTTCACCTAACACGCTCCCTGTCATTTCTTCCTTGTTGTCCGCCTGTGTTTCACTGTCTCTGTTAAAAACTACACTTCCCTTCTTCCTCACTCCTCATCACCGCTGTCACAGCGTTATTGTCCGCACCTGTCGCTTGTTTTGTTATCACTGTGTCTGTCTACTTAAACCCCGTCGTTTCATCTCTCCGTGGTCGATCGTTACCGTTTCATGTTTGTTCCCGAGTGTATGCTGCTGTCTTGATGTTCGCTCTGCTCCCCGTCTTGCCAGGTTTATCCGATCCGTGTTCCTTTGATGTCTCCCTGTTTTAGTTTCGTTTTACCCACCGTGGTTGTTTTATTTGCTCATGTCTGTTTGCCCTCACCATTGTGTTCATTAATAAAAACCACATTTGGATCCGCACCTCTTGTCTTCCCATTCTTCAACTGTGGCAAATGCAATGTACTCGATAATTGCCTGTGTTATTTTGTTACACGTGGATTGTCTCTGGACATTTTATCTCGTCTTGCAAGAGTTTGCTGCAGCGTGGGTTGTGTTGGTTTAGAAGCGTGGGTAAACTCTTTGTACTCGTTGTCATGTTGGGATTTTAGGTGCTTGATTAAATTACTTGTGTTAAATGCGCTACCTTTTGAGCCTCCTCTGGACAATTTCGCTGAGCACAATTTGCAGTCTGCCTTTGTTTTGTCGTCTTTATTCACTTTGAAATAGTTCCGCATGGCTGACATGTCTCGTCTCGCCTCGCATTCTCCCCGCTCTGAGCTGCAGCCGGGGCCTGGGGGCGGGCACTCGGCGCCTGTGATTATCCCCTTACACGCCGCTCAAACATAGACATTTCTCAGACCGTGGTATCGGTCCCCGGTATCGGGGGACTTTTAACGAGTATGAGTACTTTAGAAAATGTGGTATCGAGGCCGATACCAGATACCGGTATCGGTATATCCCTAGTGGGAACAATCAACTTTCTATCACTGACCTCTTCCAAGCACTCTGATGCGACTGTGGAGCGGCTGGCCTTTGTCCATAGTGCTGAACATTTGGCTGTGGCACTACAATAAACAGCCCTCGATTCTGGATTAGATGCTAGCCATTTATCAACCTCATTGTTCGCAATTAGATTAAGTGTATGGGCTGCGCATCTATGGTGGGGAGGCAGTACACATAGCCTGTGCTGGGCATCATCATCATTGGCGATAAGCACACTGTGAAGTCTGTGAAGTCCACTTCGCCATCGCCCTCCACCTCCTCTTCCTCATTGGACTCAAAATGCTGATGCTTCTTGAACGCTTTCACAAAGTTACTCCCATTATCCATCACACATGCAGTGACTTTATCGTTGGTCAGTCCATATTGAGAAAAATACATAATTTCAAGTTAAAATACATTGTAACACACGTTACTGAGATTGTAACGGGTATAGTATTACCAACCTTTTATTAGTAATGCTTTATATTACTGCGTTACTGCAAAAAGCATTACATTATTGTAATTGCGTTACTTCTGTAACGCGTTACTCCCAACACTGCAAATTATCAGTCCTTCACAGCAGCACAATTAATCAAAATAACAACAAGTGATATTGTTCTTCCCCACCCATCTTTTTTTGATGATGGTGGGAGGATGATGGCCAAATATTACACACAGAGGCATTTTGGTTACTTTGTTGAGTCTTTGTCTTGTGATGGAGAAGCAATGAGTAACTTTTGTTTATTTTAAAGCAGGTACTGAGTCAAGTCAGAACCTGAAGAGTCAGATCTAATGAGCTTGTGTACGTACAGGAATGATAGGAGAGGTTCAGACAGCAGGATGCTAATGCATTGCAGGCTCAAGAGATGATCCTGTAAAGCTGCTGTTATTGTTTGGATAAAATGATTTATTTTGCATTAAATTATTTTACATTACTTTGTTTTATTCTAGATTTATTATTGTATTTTTACATACATAATCTCTGTATCTTCATACAAGCCTAAACCTACATTAAATGTTTTGGTGTTGACAATGACTAACCCTGTCGAGACTGACTTTTTTGTTCTTATGTGGGAAATTGGGATGAATAGAAATGCACATACTCTTAAATTTCTAATAAACTTTACACACATGTACACAAACCTGTTGGTATAATGATGCTATTGTTGCTTTGTAGTTCAAGGCATGCTATTTCTGGACGTCTATCATAGCCGAACCATAAAAGTGGATAAGACAAGTATTCTCCGCTGTTGACTTCTTGTCAATAAATGAAAAGAGCATACAAACAAATTATTTTATAGGCTTTTCCAAACAGATGTTCCAAAGCCAATCCTTCTGTAGGCAGCTGATGGGCAGAGAAGCATCTGGGACAGTAACAATGTGCTTATGTGAGTGGTTTCTGATCATAACATTAGCCAAAACTTTTGTTTCGCTTGACTATTGGGACAGCCATTAACTGCACACATTGCCCGAGAATTCTTTAAAGACATCTTACAATTTTTAAAAAGCAAGAATCTAATGCAATGACACGCTTGCTAACAGTCACTGGCTACACACAAAAGACCAACCAATCACACTTCTGCCAGAAATTCCGCCCAACTGTCCAAATAAAGTGGACTCACTGAAAAATATGGAGTGCAACAGTCTGGTTCCGGAAGAAAAAATAACATGTGTGCTTCAATGTATAATTAAAGATTTTACATTGAAGTTTTGTTGTAATAAAACAGACGGCCGCCTCGGTGTGTTTATGCGCGTTGTTTTGTTTTGTGTTTTAACTCTGTTTTTTGCGTCGGTACCGTGAGCTCTTTCACCAGAGATGAGCTCATGAACATAAGGGGTACAACTCCAGAGGAATTATTTCCTACTTTTCTTCTCCCTACACTGGAAATTTTGGACATTCTGGTCAAAGGTGCGCTCATCTTTACTCAAGCAGTGAAACGCCGAAGGAGAGGGAAACGGGCTGGTGTGCTTGTGCGTTTTCGCCAGCGAGGATTACGCACACCGTTACCGGGAATATTTCTCTGTCCAACAAACTGGAGGAATTACAACTGCTGTTGGGGAAAAACAGGGACTTTTCTTCATCTACTGTTTTGTGCTTCACGGAGACGTGGCTTTGTGGATTAATACCGGACTCTGCGCTGCAGCTGGCAGGCTTCCAAATTTACAGAGCGGACAGAGACACAGAACTTTCCGGCAAAACTAAAGGTGGAGGAATCTGTTTTTACATCAACAGCGGTTGGTGCAACGATGTGACAATGATCCAGCAGCACTGTTCTCCTGACCTGGAATCTTTCATCATAAACTGTAAGCCTTTTTATTCACCCCGTGAGTTTGCTTCATTCATTCTGGTCGGTGTTTACATCCCGCCGCGGGCCAACGTGCAGGCCGCACAGCGCATGCTCGCCGACCAGATACTGTGTGTGGAGCGGACCAACCCGGACTCTTTAGTTATTGTCCTTGGTGACTTCAACAAAGGAAACCTCACTCATGAACTCCCTAAATTCTGGATCACTGTTACACCACAGTCAGGAATGCTTATCTTATCAGGAATGCGTGCTGCACTGGGAAACTCTGACCACGTCATGGTCCACCTGATTCCTGCGTACAGGCAGAAACTAAAGCTCTGCAAACCTGTAGTGAGGACATCAAGGAAGTGGACCAGTGAGGCTGTGGAGGATCTCCAGACATGTTTTGACACCACTGACTGGGATGTGTTCAGGACTGCCACAAACAGTCTAGATGAGTACACAGAGGCTGTGACATCATATATTAGCTTCTGCGAGGACTGCTGTATTCCATCACGGACCAGGGTGAGTTACAACAACGACAAACCCTGGTTTACAGCCAAACTCAGAAGGTTAAGGTTTGATAAGGAAGAGGCCTTCAGGAGTAGGGACAAAGACATATTTAAAGAGGCGAAGTACAAGTTTAGCAAGGCGGTGAAAGAGGCTAAACGACAGTACTCTGAGAAGCTCCAACACCAGCTCTCAGCCAACGACTCTGCATCTGTCTGGAAAGGGCTTAGGCAAATCACCAATTACAAGCCTAAATCCCCCCAGGCCATCAACGACCGATGCCTAGCCAACGACCTGAATGAGTTCTACTGCCACTTTGAAAGACAAAGGGCCAGTCCTGAAACCATCCCCCATGACACCTCCCAACAGCTCCAGCCACAGTGCATCCCCTCCACCTCCCCCACCTCAGCAGGGGCCGGGGCACCCCCACCAATGCCCACCTTAAAGGTACCCTCCCACCCACCCCAGCGACGACTCTTTCCATCCATGAGAGGGACGTCAACAAACTCTTCAGGAGACAAAACCCCGGAAAGCTGCTGGACTGGATGCTGTCTCCCCATCCAGCTTGAAGCACTGCGCTGATCAGCTGTCTCCAGTGTTCACAGACATTTTCAACACCTCACTGGAGACATGTCACGTGCCAGCCTGCTTCAAGTCTTCAACTATCATCCCTGTTGTGTCATCCGGTCTGCAGAGAAGGTGATTGGCTGCAATCTGCCGCCACTCCAGGACCTGTACGACTCCAGGACCCTGAAGCGTGCTGGAAAGATTGTGGCTGATCTCTCCCACCCTGGCCACAATCTCTTTGAATCACTCCCCTCCGGCAGAAGGCTGAGGTCCATCAGGACAAAAACCTCACGCCACAAGAACAGTTTCTTCCCATCCGCCACTTGCCTTATCAACAATGCCCGGTACCCACCCTGACACTCTCTACACTCCACCTCTGGCTCTACATTTCACTGCACTACTCTGCTCTCTTTTATTTTATACTTACTTTTAATTGATACTGCGGGGACATATTTATATTTATATTGCTTTATTTTTTATTCTTGTTCATATATTTAGAGACTGTGTGAATGCACCTACAACTCCACAACAAATTCCTTATATGCGTAAAAAACGTACTTGGCAATAAAGCTTTTTCTGATTCTGATTCTGATTCTGAAAAGTGGAATTTTATAAGAGCATAAACGAATTAATGAAATTTGCCATCACATTTCGTGTTGGTTCAGATTTCTTTATTTAAATAGAGTAAGGATCTATTATTGGATTGTATTTATGTCTCTAAAAAGTCTGCAAACACACCTTTTACAAGAATTGTTTTAAATTGATTTCTGATCTGCTCTGTACAAATTTACAATGATAATTTGGGAACAGACAACCAAAGGAAGTAAATGCAATAAGAATTGCATTTCTCATTTCTAAATATTTATTTTAAAAAGTACTAAAATAATGATTGGAATCGTTACTGGAACCGTTATGGAACTGGAATCGTTAAAAGGAATCGGAACTGGATTTTGCAGTAAACTTAAAATATTTTGTTTCTATACTTATTGTCACAGCTTTTTGATGTGCTTATACAGAATTATGAATATTTCTGTTTATTAATTATGATTTTTTGTAAATACAAAATGTATTTATTTATTTTATTTATTATAATTTGTTTCTAATAATTGCTGAAATTCCTACCCCACCTGGCATGCAGAATTTGAAATAAACCCCTGGCAGACACTGGGCCTTGCATGTCACCACTTCATTAAGTTCAATATTTAGATACACATCCGAGATGGCATGAGAGAGACTAAATTATAAGAGAATTTTCATTTTGTGTCAAGTATTCCTTTAAAGGCCCCTGTACCAAACAACTGCTCTACCACCTCTATTGTGCGGGACATGAGACCCTGCTTTTTTAATGTTTTTTTTGTATTTATATTTTTTTGCGTTCCTTGAATTGTTTTGAACATGTTTTATGTGCCACAACAACTCTCTTAGTCAGCATTAAGGGAAATTTAGACCATACACTTAAACTTATTTTAATTTAATTACATTATGATATTGAAAATAAATTATTCATCTTATATTTATTTTTTAAATCAGATTCATGTAGTGTTTACAGTATATGTATTTTAAACGTTGTCAATCACAAACACCTATAAAATACCTATATTTGTTTTTCTTTCTGGCAAACAGCCATAAAAGAGAACGTAAATTATGGTATGTGTGCTACATTTTTAATTTATAGCATAGTTTTTATTATAAAGGGACATACTATAGATTTCACAACTCAGTACTCATGAGTACTTTTAAATGAGCTACTCTTTTAATCTTACTTGAGTAGTTAGTTGAGTAGTAGGACAGGTATTTTTACTCTACTCAAACTAAAGTTTTTATGAAGAAACAGTACTTTTACTTGAGTATTATTTTTCAGTACTATTTCCACCCCTGGAGAATACTCAAATTTAATCTTTGTATAGTGAAAATATTCCAATTCAAGATCAACCTGAGCAACAAATTATTGAATGCAGAATTACAACAGAGAACAGTGTTTCTGTGATGTCACAAAAAAGTGCATCTTCAAAGGCCTCAGTAACGTTGAAAGTCAGTCGTTCTTCAGTGCACTCTGTTGCCTCTTCATCTCAAATGAAATCTAAGGCTGATAAAGGTGCGTACACACTGCCAGCGACATCGCGCGCGACAGCGACTCCATACCATTCATTTTCAATGCGAGCACAGCGACTTCCGGCGACACGAGCTGTCGCGACCGTTGGCGCTAGATGTGGGCATGTCCAGCGACGCGACAAAGTTGAGAAAAGTTCAACTTTGGAGCGACTAACGGAAGCGACAGCCAATAGGAGAGACGACGGGAGAGCTCACGTGATCCTTCTCTCTCTCTCTCAGCTCCTGCAGTAACGGAAAGATGGATGAAAGGCTAATTCTTGCTGTTAGAACTTTTCCAGTGCTCTATGATATGTCTCTTCCCACGTACAAGGACATTTTTAAGAAAAATACTGCGTGGAAAGGTGTATCTGAGATCGCAGGGATTTTATGGACCCAGACAGACCGGCATTTGCATTTTCACCGCAGATAAACAGCCGCTCTGGCAAACAGCACGCCTGGTTTCTCATTCATCATTGATATAAAGCATTTTATGTACTGATTCCATTTATATTTAGTCTTTTCCCTCCAAAATGTTTGTTTTTAGTGGCAAGAAAAGAGATTCGCTGTCAACAGCAATGGAATGACATCCGTGAATGTCATTTATAAACGTTACTAGGCAACCAGTAGTGGGAACACCCACTAGCGACTGCACCGCCAGCCACTGGCGACCTGCAGCGACAAAGTCGCTGGCAGTGTGTACGCACCTTAAGGCATTCCTTATGGCCCATGCTGCAGCACTTATTAAGAGGCAGGCATAGATATTGAAGAGATGAGAATTTGGATATAAAAACAAATCTAGCAGCCACCTAAGTTTAAAGTTCTGGGGAATTATGAACATCCTCCTACCAGTCCAGTAGATGGCATGGGTTCATACTTTGAAAAACAAAATACTATGCATATAGAGCAAACAGTCTTTTCACCTGTAGAATACACATCCATTGAAGTAGTCCCAAAAACTCCACTTCTGCAAGTTTGTTTCAGCATGCGGGTTTCCACATAAAAGGATCTGGGCCATGCAATATACCAGTAGTGAGGCCAAAGAGACCAGCTGGTGAGAAAATAGTAAGAACACTGTTAAACACACACTTGTTTCTTCTATGCAAAATCAGCTGGTGGAAACACTGCCGAATTTATCTTGTCTGCATTCAAAAGTCATTCCCATATTTGATAAAAATAAATAAAAAAACATTGAATTTCACGTCCTTTCTGAAATCATTTGAGCATAGCATTGAACATTGATTTTCAAGAACATCTCTATTATCTTGAGCAGTTTACATCAGGACAGTTTTATTGCCACACATATATATATATATATATATATATATATATATATATATATATATATATATATATATATAATGTTGTTATTTTGAACCAACAAGTCAAATCAAATCAAATCACTTTATTGTCACACTACTGTGTACACAAGTGCAACAGTAGGTGAAAGTCTTGTGTGCAGTTCCAAATAACATAGCAGTACCAATTACAATAAACAACATATTTACACAACACAATTTACATAACAAATGTACACATACTTACACAACACAATATACAATGTACAGTAAACAATGCACACAATATAGAATACAAATACAATAAAAAAAAAAAAAATGAGGGTGAGGGTATATAAAATATATATACAGTAGTTGAATTGGGGAGAATATATTTGACAGTCCAGTGTGAGATTATAGATTAATAAAGTGCAGTGCTAATTATTGATCATGATAGATCAAGTGTTCAAAAGTCTGATTGCTTGGGGGAAGAAGCTATCATGTAGCCGGCTGGTGCGGGTCCTGATGCTGCGATACCGCCTGCCTGATGGAAGCAGTGAGAGCAGCCCATGACTCGGGTGTCTGGAGTCTCTGATGATCCTCCGAGCTTTTTTCACACACCGCCTGTTATAGATATCCTGGAGGGAGGGAAGCTCACCTCCGATGATGTTTCTGGCAGTTCGCACCACCCTTTGCAGGTCTTTGCGGTTGTGGGCGGTGCTATTGCCGTACCAGGCGGTGATGCAGTCAGACAGGATGCTCTCTACAGTGCTGGTGTGGAACCGTGTGAAGATGTGGTGGTTCATTCCAAATTTCCTCAGCCATCTCAGGAAGAAGAGGCGCTGGTGAGCCTTCTTCACAACGGCCTCAGTGTGGACGGACCATGTGAGTTCCTCGGTGATGTGGACACCGAGGAACTTGAAACTGCTGACTCCACTGGTGCTCCATTAATGGTGATGGGGCTGTGTTCTGTCTTTCCTCCTGAAGTCCACTACAAGCTCCTTGGTCTTACTGACGTTGAGGGAGAGGTTGTGCTCCTGACACCAGCGTGTCAGAGTGTGCACCTTCTCTCTGTAGGCGGTTTCATCATTGTCTGTGATCAGACCTACCACCGTCGTATCGTCAGCATACTTAATGATGGCATTGGAGCTATGTTTTACCACACAGTCATGTGTGTATAGGGAATACAGGAGTGGGCTGAGAACACAGCCCTGCGGGGCTCCAGTGTTGAGGGTCAGTGATGAGGAGATGTTGCTGCCCATTCTAACCACCTGACGTCCAGGATCCAGCTGCACAGCGAGCTGTTTAAGCTCAGAGCCCGGAGTTTCTCATCAAGCTTGGAGGGCACTATGGTGTTGAATGCTGAGCTGTAGTCTACAAACAGCATTCTCACATATGTGTTCCTTTAGGGGGCAGAACAGAGCAGATGTAATTTAATTCCTTCCCCAAAAGAAATTGGTTTGAAAAGAAAAATGAATGTTAAGATTAAGATTAAGGCCTTCAAGAAAGGCCAAGGAGCAATAAACTGTTCAGTTTAGAACCTCAAGGAGGCAGAGATTGCAACTGTACAGTATGTCCAAAGACAACACTTCAAGATAGAAATGCAGATGCTTCCAGGGTAAACTAGGGTAACAAAAGATGGTAGACCTAATGCTTGATCGTTTCATTCCTGATCTGCCACCATTCACTCATATGGGAATTATTTCACATGGCCCGACAGTAGTTAAGAGAGGTCGTTCACAAGTGAAAAGATATGCCGTTATCTTTACCTGTCTGGTGACATGAGCTGTTCTTAGAAGTTACAAGTTGTCTTGACACAGACTCATGTATAAATGCCATGAAGAACATTATTGTGCAGAAGAGATCCATCATTAGATCTGATAAAGGCATCAATCTGATGGCTGCACAAAAATGTTTTTAAATGGAAGCCTCCTTGGCCAATCTGAATCACACCAAAGTGAAAAAAAAAAAACATTAACAGCAGTTGGATTGGAATAGAAATTGAGCCCCCCATCTGGTGCACACTTTGGAGGCATTTGGGAAAGACTCATCAGATCGGTGTAGGGGTATTTGGTACTGATGAATTTCGACAGGAACTGTTAAAGTGCCCGCATTCTCACACAATTATATGTAGGAGTATTTGGTATGCTAAATTTATAAGGGAACCATTAAAGTGCCCTCATTCTCACACCATTATATGTAAGGGAATTTAAGGTCACGAAATATGTGAGCAATGAACTAAATTAAACTGTCTTGATTCTACATTACTATGTAAGCAAATTACAATGGAATCAGTCGCGTTCGACAACCATTATAATTTACATAAATATAAATTAGATAAATTTTATAAATAGATAAATTAAAATCACAATACGTCTCGTTGTATCCGCTCACAATTTCTACAGTATGGAATTAGCTTTAATTAGTGAATTATGATTTATTCACTTATCGGAGCGATATTATTCTCATGGCTTATTGATACTAATATCACACGTATTTAGATACAGCTTTGAAGCTAAATCTTTTAGAAACAGGGATGAGATTATTTATCAAAATATACCACAGTCAAATCATCTTTGAATACAGACAAAATGTATTGCTATTCTAAAGATAAATCTTATCTAACACATATATACATGAGACATGTTGGTGAGAAGAGTGACAGAATGTGAAATAAATTATCAATACAGTGAAAATGAACTTTATGGAGTCTGTTGACAATGCCTTAAGAACCATTTATCCTTCTTTGAGTCTACATCGATTTGCTGTCGGATTAAACCAGTACTTTGAGCACAATATTGGAGATGTACTTGCATGTCTTTGTTTTTCCTTGCGTTCTTTGTGTTGCTTGGTTCTTGGCTCTTGGTTGAAAGTTCATTCTGTCTACGTTTTGGACCTCTGTAAGATTGGATAGTTATTGTCTGTATGAATGATGAGGTTGGCTTTGAAACGAGGCCTTCTCTGAACTGTAGAGATTGAGAGGCTTTCTTGGGACTTCAAGTATAAATTTGTCTTAAAATCTGATTTGAAGTTACAATAATGCACAAACACAATCTGTTTTAACTAATAACACACAAATTATTGTACTGTTCTTGTACATATTGGATACATCTGTAGCGTGGCCACATAAGGGGATGTTATATATAAGGTTTATGACATCAAACTAATTATGTTTAGTCATTATTGCCTATTAGTTGTATTAATATCCCCTGTATTCTGTATTTGCCTCAGCTGTGGTGTATTTGTCCCCGATCTCTGTTCACACGAGAACTTCGCGTGGTTTCGTGTCACGTGATGTCCTGCCACGTAAACAGGAAGAGACTGTCATTTTTCTATTTAAGGAACCGGTATGCCGGTTTTGGGAACGCTCATTTACGAGAACGCTCATTCACAAAACCTTTCATTCATTTCATTGGATTATTTATGCTGACTGACCTGGGAGCGCTGGGTCGCCATTCCTCTTGGAGTATATTCGTTTGGCTCGCAGCCTGGATTACTTTTTATCAGAGGACATACGCCAGTCATCTTCACTTGATCGTGCTCACGGACTATACAAATTCCCGGTGAGGTTGATCTGAACATTGTAAATAACTCTGTGCACTCTGGATATCACTTTGACACTCACATACACCTTGTATTGTATTATTGTAAATGTTATTTTGGATGTTGTACATACACTTGAGTTTATTGGTACTTCATCAGTGTTGAGTGATATATTTGTTTTTCATACTCCTTAGCCTATAGAAACGGTACTGTTGTTCCCATTATAGTGTAAACTCCACTTAAAGATTTTGGGGAGTGTTACACATCATTCAAACATTTACAGAGTAGGATGGAAAAAGTATGTGAACCCCTAGGATAATGCCATTAACAAAAGCTAAATAGAGTCAGGAGTTGGCAAACCTGGCATCCAATTAATGAAAAGAGATTGGATATGTGGGTTTTTTGTCTACTTTGACTTGTAAAAAACACTCAAACATTTTGAGATTGCTAGTCACAAGAAGCATCTGCTGATATGGACCATGCCTCACAAAAAAGAGATCTCAAAAGCCTCAGGTTACAAAGTTAATTCAAAGAACTTAGATATTCTTCTGTAAATGGAGACGATTTAGTACTGTGGCTACTCTTAAATTTAGATTTAACTCTAAAATTGTCCATCCAGCCAAGATGACTTAAATGGCACAATGCAGAATGCTCAAAGAGGTAAAAAAGAACAACTGAGTTACAGTTAAAGACTTGAAGGAATCATTGGAACTGGTTAACATCTCTGTTCAGGAGTCTACTGTATGGAAAGCATTAAACAGGCATGGTGTCCATGGCAGGTCACAACGAAGGAAGCCACTGCTTTCCAAACAAAAACGTTCTGCATGCCTGAAGTTTGTAAAAGACCACCCTGACATTCCACAATGCTACTGAAAATTGTTTTATGGACTGATGAAACTAAGGTTGAATTGTTTGAGAAGTACATGCAGCACTACTTATGTTGTAAAAAAGGACACCAGATACCAACATGAAAACATCATCCCAACGGTCAAGTACGGTGGAGGGAGCATTATGATGTTTATCAAGATCTCCTACAGGATATTGTCAGGGTGGCTGTGTGCCAGCAAAACAATGAAGTAAACATCGAAGTAATTCCACTACAGGATGTCTTCAAAAAAAGAAAATCCCCCTTTTGGAGTGGCCCAGTCAGAGCCCAGACCTTAACCCAATAGAGATGCTGTGGAATGACCTCAAGAGAGCTGTTCAGACCAGACATCCTAAGAATATGGACGAGATTAAGCAATTCTGTAATGAAGAATAGTGCAGAATTCCTTCTAAACGTCATTCAGGTCTAATTGGCAGCTACCGGAAATTCTTGGTTTATGTTATTGCTGCCAAAGGAGTATTGACCAGTTATTAAATGAATTTTCATGAATTTCTTTACAGATAAAATTGAAATAATCAGAAATAAAATTGGAATTATGCAATCATCTGTCATAGCACCTCAGAAAACAGTGTCGAATAACTTCCCTCATGTGCAACTTCAATCCTTCGCTATCATAGGTCATGAAGAGCTAACAAAACTTATCGAAACATCAAAAGCCACAACTTGTTTGTTAGATCCTATACCAACTAAGCTCTTAAAAGAGGTATCTCCTGTAATATCAGAACCTCTTCTTAATATCATTAACTCCTCGCTATGCTTAGGACATGTCCCAAGAAACTTTAAAATGGCAATTATCAAACCGCTAATGAAGAAGCCACAACTTGATCCTGGAGAACTGGCTAATTATAGACCGATTTCAAATCTCCCGTTTATGTCAAAAATACTAGAAATATGTTCATTTCTACAGAGAAATAGTATATATGAAGAATTTCAATCAGGATTTAGGCCTCATCACAGTACAGAGACTGCACTTATCAGAGTTACAAATGACTTGCTCTTATCATCTGATCACGGCTGCATTTCTCTTCTAGTGCTTTTAGATCGTAGTGCTGCATTCGACACGATAGATCACAACATTCTCTTGAATAGGCTGGAGAATTATGTTGGAATTTGTGGAGTGGCATTAGCATGGTTTAGGTCATATTTAGCAGACCGCTACCACTTTGTCTATGTAAATGAGGAATTGTCAAACCAAACAAAAGTAAAATATGGAGTGCCACAGGGATCAGTTTTAGGGCCTCTGTTTTTCTCCTTGTATATGCTTCCCCTGGGAGATATTATCAGGAATCGTGGAATAAGTTTCCACTGCTATGCTGACGATACACAACTTTATATTTCTTCAAAACCATATGAGATTTCACAATTCTCAAAATTAGCAGAGTGTATCAATGAAATAAAAGATTGGATGGCCAGAAATTTCCTTCTTCTCAATTCTGACAAAACAGAGGTTCTAATTATTGGACCAAAAAATGCTAAAAATAAGCCACTAAAATATAATTTGACTCTAGATGGATGTACTGTTACATCATCTTCAACAGCGAAGAACTTAGGTGTTATATTTGATACCAATCTGTCCTTTGAGAATCAAATTACAAATGTTTGTAGAACAGCATTCTTCCACCTAAGAAATATTGCTAAATTAAGGCATATGCTCTCGGTGCTGATGCCGAAAAAGTAATTCATGCGTTCATGACCTCAAGACTAGATTATTGTAATGCATTACTGGGAGGATGTCCAGCAAGATCAATAAATAAACTTCAATTGGTTCAAAATGCAGCAGCCAGAGTGCTGACGAGAACCAAGAATTATGATCATATTAGCCCCATTTTATCACTGTTACATTGGCTACCTGTTAAATTCCATATTGATTATAAAATTCTGTTAACTACGTACAAAGCTTTGAATGGTCTAGCTCCGCAGTACTTAAGTGATCTTCTACCACGCTATATTCCAACACGTTCATTAAGATCGCAAAATTCTGGCCTATTAATAGTTCCTAGAATATCAAAATCCACTAAAGGAGGAAGATCCTTTTCATATTTGGCTCCTAAACTATGGAATAATCTCCCAAACACTGTTCGAGATGCAGACACACTCTCTCAGTTTAAGTCTAAACTAAAGACTCATCTATTTAGCCAGGCATACACCTAATTTATCCTCCAACCCAAAATTAGGCTGCTTTAGTTGGGTCTGCCGGAACCAGAAACCAGAAATATTGAGCATGATCTCTAACTCTGCAATAAATTCAATGGCATCTACGCTTACATCTTTTTATTTGTTTCCCTGTCTCAACCTCGGGACTCCTATCCTGAGGTCACCAGAACCGGCTGGATCCAGCACCATTCCTGCTTCATGTTGGACTCCACTGCTACATGTCGCAAAATGATGATGACTAAATGCAGCCGGTGCCAGCCAAACATCACTTCAATCTATTATGACGGACTTCAGAGGATGAAATGATGCCAACTCCAACCTGCATCACCTCGGTCTATTTATGGACTACGATCTTGAAATTAAATGCTTAGACTAACTATTGCCAACAAAAGCCTTCATCAGCCAATTAACAAGGACAATTGCATCTATGTGAACTTCTGCAATTAATCAAGATGGACTTCAAAGACTTTGGTCATTAATCTTACAGTTCAAACCCAATCGATGTTTAATCACTGACCCTTAACACTTAGTTTAATCATTTTAAACCATGATTTTACCTATACATAATTAATATTTACATTACATTCATAATGTTAGCCAGAGGGGAACTGGCCCCCACAGTGAGTCTGGTTTCTCCCAAGATTATTTTCTCCATTAATCTACATCTTATGGAGTTTTGTGTTCCTTGCCACAGTCGCCTACAGCTTGCTCACTGGGGTTATTAATACAATTATGATTTAATTATTTTTAAACACTATTAAAAATCGTATTTCATCTAAATTACAGAATGATGATTAATCGACTTTATAGACATTACAGTTTTATTGTCTGTTAATTCTGATATTCTGTAAAGCTGCTTTGAAACTATGTGTGTTGTGAAAGGCGCTATACAAATAAAATTGACTTGACTTAAATCCAAGGGATCACTTACATTTTCCACAGCACTGTGAATGTTTAATAAGATATGTTCAATAAAGACAAGAAAAGTTAGAATTATTTGCAAGCACATTGTGTTTGTCTATACTTGTGACTTTAATGAAGATGGTACACATTTTATGGCCAATTGATGCAGGAAAACAGCTAATTCCAAAGGGTTCACATAGTTGTTCTTGAGACTGTATCGCAGATCTATTTTGGAAGCGATAAATAGCAGAATACTTGCCCCGATGCAAGAAAAAATATCTCAGCTACTGTTGTAACCCCCATTTCCTGATGGAGGGAACAAGACATTTTGTTGATGTAGTGACACCAGGGGTCATCTTGAGAGGTCCAAAACACCTCGTTCTTTGAGAAAAGTCCAATGAGAATTTGCGAGTCTAATTTGCATGCCACTCCCCTGGATATACAGGTATAAAAGAAGCTGGAATTCCCACTCTCATTCAGGTTTTGTGCTGAGGAGCCGAGACAACGTCCTGGCTAGTACAGCATTGTGGCAAGAGGGACATGTCTCATTCCCTCCATAGGGAAACGGAGGTTACGACAGTAACCGGGACCCACACCCCTGGGGGGCGTGACATAACTAGCATGGGAGCAGGCCGCGCCAGATGCAGCCTTTTCTTTCTATGTTTTCTCTCCACAAGGTTTTTGATTCGGCTAGGGCCATCTAACGTTATTATACGCATTGGGGAAGGTTTTCTTTTCCTATTCTTTTAGGGGGAATAGGCCATACCCTACCCGAAGGGGAGAAACATGTGGCAATACGACACATGGGCTCACCAGCCACACATGGAAGAAGGGGAGGAGCTCTACAAACACAGCGACCGGAGCAGAGAGAGCTCTGTTCAAGGGAGACGTGGGTCTGCCTTCAGGGAGACCGTAGCGCAGAAAATACATCACAGGGGGTTACCGGAGTAACCAGACCTGTGGAGCACCTATCCCAGTACAGGGCATATTAGACCCCATAGTGGGTCCGACTGTGAATTTCTCTGCCGAATTCACATGTCACAGGGCTAGGGAGGAAGGAAATCCAGAGTTCATGGTTTCGTGATCTCGTATGGGAGAAGCAGCGCACGTCTTCTCCTCATGGAGGGGAAAGGTGCTATACGCAAGTGATACACCCCGCCAGCTGCTCTGTATTACCGAACTTACCTGTTCATACCTCACAAAACATGGGACAAAACCAGCTCAACCTGGAGATTTTTAAATTTCGCAAAGGTATGGGGTGTTGCCCAGCCTGCTGTTCTGCAGATGTCTGATAAAGAAGTGCCATTTGCCAGTGCCCACGTGGATGCCACACTCCTTGTAGAGTGTGCTCATATTCCCAAAGGGGTGGGCATGGCCTGGGCCTGGTATGCCAAAGTGATGGCATCCACGATCCAGTGGGCAAGTCTCTGTTTGGAAACAACGTTCCCTTTCCACTGTCCGCCGAAGCAGACAAAGAGCTGCTCAGAGCATCTAAAGCTCTGTGTGTGATCCAAGTAGATGCGCGAAGCATACACCAGACACAGCAATGGCAGGGCTGGGACTGCCTCCTCCCGGGGCAGCGCTTGCAGGCTCACCACCTGATCACCGAAGGGGGTCTTGGGAACCTTGGGCATGTGGAAACCTCGGGCCGGGGTCTCAGGGCCATTTCCTTTTAGCTATACTCTAGCGGCCCAAACGTGGCTCTCCGGAGGACCACGGAGAGATCCAGTGAGAGGAATAGGCGTGGCCTAGGAGGATTCAGCCTCCAGGAGCCTCTGAGGAACCTGATGATCAGGTTGTGCTTCCCTAGGAACTTACCATCCACCGTGTCATGGTGGGCCACTATGGCGGCCACATATACCTTCAACCTCTCCTGCAGGAAAGAAAGCACTGACCAGACTGTGCATCTCTGGGGATTTTTGGCTCGGGAAGTACACCACCTCGTGAACAAACGGCACTTCAGCGCATAAAGCTGCCTCGTAGAGTGATTGTGTACCTCTGCCGGTGGTAGGCCAGTTAGGTGTTCAGCGTCCTGTCCAAGGGCCAGTCGTGGAGGTTCTAGAGGTCTGGGCGCGGTGCCAGATGGTGCCCCGTCCCTGAGAAAGAAGGTCCTTCCTCAGGGGAATTTGCCAGTGAGGTGCTGTTACAAGGAGCATGAGGTCTAAGAGCCAAGTCTGAGTGGGTCAGTTTGGGGCCACGAGGGTGACTTGTCCCTCATCCTCTCTGACCTTGCATAGGGTCTGTACAAGTAGGCTCACTGGGGGAATGCATATTTGCGCAGCCCCCGGAGCCAGTTGTGTGCCAGCATATCTGTTCCGAGGGGGTTCCCATCAGGGAATACCAGAGCGGGCAGTGGGAGGATTCACGGGAAGCAAACAGGTCTATCTGTGCTTTGCCGAATCAACTCCAAAATCAGCAGGACCACCTGGGGATGGAGTCTCCACTCTCCGCTGAGCGTCACCTACCATGACAGTGTGTCTGCTGTGGCATTGAGGCTGCCGGGGATGTGAGTGGCCTGCAGCGACCTCAGCCGCTGCTGACTACAAAGGAGGAAATGGCGGGTGAGTTGCGACATGTGAGGCTAAAGTACGCCGCCATTGCAATTTATTTACGGCACTTTTGATGTGTTGTCAGACTGGACCAACACGTGCTTGCCCCGGATCAATGGTAATAGCCTCCGCAGGGCGAGCCGGAACTCTAGGCAGATGATGTGCCAACACAGCCGTGGTCCTGTCCAGGAGCCAGTGGCCACGTGCCCGTTATACGCGGTGCGCCAGCCCTACTTGGAGGCCTCTGTGGTGACTACGACACATCTGGAAACCTGCTGTAGGGGGACTCCTGCCCGCAAAATCATGAGGTCTGTCCAAGGTCCCTGTGTGTGCACAACAACTCTCGAGAGTGTGCTAGGATCAGCCAGTCATCGAGATAGTTTAGTATGCGGGCGCCCACTTCCCTTAACGGGGCAAGAGCTGTCTCTGCGAACTTCGTGAAGATGCGAGGGAACAGGGACAGGCCGAAGGAGAGGACCTTGTACTGATTCGGCCAGCCGCCGAAAGCAAACCGTAGGAAGGGTCTGTGTCGAGGTAGAACTGTACGCATTCTTCAGGTCTACCGCCACGAACCAATCTTGATGTCAGAGGCACGCCAAAATATGTTTCTGCATCAGCATCTTGAATGAGAGTCTGTGTAAGGCCCGGTTCAGAACTTGCAGGTCCAAGATTGGCCGCAACCCACAGCCTTTCTTTGGCACGATGAAGTAAGGGCTGTAGAACCCTTTCTTCATCTCGGCTGGAGGCACAGGTTCTATAGTGCCCTTGCGCAGAAGGGTCTCGCCCTGCAATGAGGTTAAGCGGATGCCACTGAAACGGGGCGGGTGCCTGGTGAATTTAATCGCGTAGCCGAGGCAGATTGTCCTGGCCAGCCACCGCAACGGGTTGGAAAGCACTAGCCACGCGTCCAAGCTCCAGGCGAGGGGTACTAAAGGAACAATTGCTTCTGACGTAGCTGGAGGTGGGGTCTTGCATCGGGGGGAGCAGGCAACGCCACGTCGAGGAGCATTGCTTCAACCAGAGGTGGCTGCACTGAGGTGAACCTCTTAGCACTCATCTCCCTCTGCGTACAAGGCATAGGCGGGTCACAACCGGCTGGCCATGGTTGTAGGTGTGGTGCTGCCAGGCGTGCTCGGTTTCTGGAGGCCATGACAATGCCGGCCGTAAACAAGGAGTGAGGACACCGCTCTTTTTTTTGACAATGTGGGTCGCAAACAAAAAACAAAAGGAAATAAAGGATTTACATTCCGGCCCTTTCTGCACTGTGGCAAGATGTGCTTTATAGCCTCCGTCTGTTTCTTCACCACCAAGAACTGCTGGGCAAAGTCCTCCACGGTGTTGCCAAATAGGCCAATCTGGGAAAGATTGAGAATCTCGACCAGATTCAGCCACAGGTGGCACTCTTGGACCACCGAGGTGGACATCGCCTACATGAGTGCTCACGGCTTGACCTTCGTCGCCTGGAGGACGAAGACGGTCGCCGAGTGCAGCTCCTGCAGCACATCGTGATCAGGACTACCCACGTACAGCTCTTTCAGTGCCTTGGCCAGGTGTACTTGCAGGAGGGCCATGGCATGCAGGGCAGAGGCGGCCTGTCCAGCAGCACTGTAGGCTTTGTTCGCCAGAGATGATGTAGTCCTATAGGCCCTGGAGGGGAGCGTCCGACGATCCCACCAGGTGGTGGCGTTTTGCAGGCATAGGTGCACTGCAACTGCTTTATCCACCTGAGGGACCTCCGTGTACCTGTGGGCCACCCCTTCATCGAGGGTAGTGAGGGCTGACGAACATGGAAGTCGGTTTTGGGCAGTAAAAGGTGTCCTCCATGACCTCGTCAGTTGCGGCGGCCCGGGTAAGGCCTCAGACTGGGCGGGTAGACTCAAAGGTGGCAGGCCAGTCGAGTCCTAGGCATCCGACATTGCCAGTGCGCTCTCCGATGCAGCGATCAAGAACTCATCCTGCTCTCGACCCAAAAGAGATGTTCAGCAGGCCATGAGGAAAACTGGTCTCATCTCGGAACTCAACAGGGGCATACGAGCTTGCTGTGAAACAGGAGGTCTGCGGGGAATTACCCGGCAAGACTGTGCCCATTGAACTCCCCAAATCACCTCCAGTGCCAGCCGGGCCGGCTTCGTACCCGTGGGTAGAAAGAGCAGCGCGGGGGGGTGGCTGAAGTGGCTTTCCCTCGGTAGAAGGAAAGCCGTGACCGCAACGTTGCCATGGTCATGTCCTCACAATGAGAACACGAACCATCCACTAATGCTGTTTCAGTGTGATTGCGGCCCAGACACGTGAGGCAGTGCCCGTGGCTGTCGGAAGCGGAGAGATAACGAACGCATCCAGGAATCACACAAAGACGGAAAGGCATCTTTAAAAAGACACGTCTTTTAATAGATGAAAATATACTCTTTTCAAAAATATATATTCTTTTAGTAGCACTGTTGAAGCGCCCAGGGCATAATCTGCACTTAACGTGCAGAAGGAGAGAAAGCCGCTGGAATGCGCCAAATATCCATCAGCATATGCTTCTTTCAGAGGTGAATGGAACAGCTCCTTTTATACCCGTATGCAAATTCCACTTGCCAATTCTCATTGGCCTTTTCTCAAAGATTGAGGTGTTTTGGGGCTCAGAAGAGTGACCCCTAGTGTCACTACATCAACACAACATTGAGTGAGTGACAAGGGAAACTAAGTAGACAAGGAGAAACTTCACTCCTGGAGATCTAGTGTTAATAGCAGATGACAATATTTCTTAAATGCTTCTAAATCTGTTTTTAAAAACTTACTCTGGGGAAGTCAGTTGTCTTAACACAGGGAATAAATTAGAAAGAAACAACAAGTTTTGGAGCATGTAGTTGATGTTGTGACAATGATCGTCAAAAGAGACTATAAGTCAGTGAATGAGGCTGCATACATGCTTAATGACAGCAATGTTAATCATGGAAACTTCTTGGAAGTTGTAGTCCTATTAAGACAGTATAATGTGTGTCTGAAAGAGCATTTAAATGAATGCACTGAGAAATCCAAGAAGATGCATAGAACTGGGACAAAATGCAGAGGTTCTGTTAGGACTGTTAATTCTGTCATTGACACTGTTCAGCAGCTTATCCATCCCATTGTGAAAGACATCAAGAATGCAGGAATGTTCTCTGTGCAGATTGACATCACCTCCCAAGACCAATGTTCTGTTGTTCTAAGATACATCACAGGCACTATTAATGAGAGGCTTATCTCCATTGTGAAGTGTAAAGAATCTACAGGACAATATTTTGTGAATCTGCTTTCAGAACTTACTGACAATCTCAAATTGGACTTGAGCAGTTGCATTGGACATGCCACTGGTGGTGCATCTAATATGCAGGGCCACTACACAGACTTTTCTACTCTGATGTCGAAAGTGTCCCCAAATCAAGTGTATGTATGGTGTTATGTACATGGCTGACACAACTAAATCAGTCATTGAAAATGGTTCACTGTTTGCACCGCTCAATGGCATTGCTGTGTTCTTTTGTGAGTCATACAAAAGGATGAATGTGTGGGAGAGTGAGAGCCAGGGCAAGCACCACAGATGCCTCTCACCAATTGGGGAGACACTTTCGTAAGCGAAGGATGATGCTCTCAGGAAAGTGTTTGGATAATTTTCAAATCCAGATAATGGTCTCTATGTGGATGTCATCCTTGCATTGACAGCTATCCAAAGAGAAATAACATAAAAAGGCTCCCATTCAAGCACGGGGATTAGTTTAGGCCCTGCTCAAGTATGAGGCTATACTAACAGCACAAGCCTTTTTCAGCAGACATCACGATTGTCCAAGTACCTTCAACCTCAGGGGAAGGATATTATATATATATAAATATAAAATGGTTATGGCTACATATGAAAGTCTAAAAAGCATGTCAAGAGATTTTGCCCCAGCCAGCTCAGCTGCCAACAAATTTATCCAATGGATAAATTAAAAATTGCAGGAGCAGGACAAAGAGATTGAGTTGAAAATTGAGGCCACAGAATTTGCATTACACTCCATGCACACTCTGGCACTGCATCCCAATAGACCATTTACGCAAAAACCGGAAATACGTCAAGGAAGTGTAAACCCAGTTCCGGTGTAAGCTTTGTTGACGGAGAAATGGCAGCTACCGTTAGAGTGTTTTCGACTAGCCTGACTTGTCTTCCGAAGTTCACCAGTGCCGATGTGGTGAAGAGTGTGGAGATACATTCGTCCACTAAAGGGAACAAACTGGACAAGGGATATAAATTCTTCCACGAAGAGTTTATCCACAATTACCAAGGTAAGAAATCAAGAAATTGCTATAGCTAGCTTTAACCATATCACCGGTTACTCTGTTAACGTTAACTGTAAAGTAAGTAACGTAATGGTAAATCTTAGGTGTTGTGAATTTGTAATATAAGGTATAACACATTGCAGTGAATATGTCGAGTGTATGTTTAAGTGAGAGGGTATGAGATAACATAACAACCAGTAATTTGGTGAAGCTGTACTAGGTAAATGTTATTGACATTGTGTTGTGACTTAACGTTAACTTTACGAAGTAAAGTTGTGTATTTCAATGTGAGATAACACGTAATATTTTCTTGTTGCATGCGGTTATAGTATCAAATATACTCCAGGGACAGGTTGTAGTGAGAGGTAGATGCTTCAGGTCAATGAGGAAGAGTGAGGAGCCTCACAAACTGGAGGTTTGACTATAGACAGAATTTAAAAAAGATGCCCGTTCTGGCGTGTTCACTCTTCTTGCTGCGGTTGCGGCACTTTCTTCACTTACTATTTCTTTACTGAAAGTTATAGCATCATGTTATTATGAACATTGATGTAACAGCGCAAGTATGACTTCAGTGTAACCTATTTAATTTGTTATTGTGTCTAGATATCACTGGATGCTGAACTGATGCGAGTTAATGTGCTACCAGCAGGATTCGTCATTCACCCTGACGCACCACATCTCAGGGCCAGTCCAGACGGTCGGGTGCATGACCCTTCAGAGTCGCCTCCTTTTGGCCTGGCTGAGGTGAAGAGCAGCACAAAAAAATGATCCATCTCAGGTTGCTCACCTCAAGGTGCAGGAAGGCCACGCCAGTCTGAAGCGTTCACATAAATACTACTGGCAGGTTCAGGGCCAACTGGCAATCACAGGACTGACATGGTGTGACTTTGTTACAGATACCTTATCAAATTTAACTGTGGAAAGAATTTGGCGTGATGACTCATTCATAGCGGAAATGAAAGAGAAATTAGATGTATATTATTATGGCACATACATGAATGCATACCTTGAATTCCAGTAATCTTGTCTTTACCAATCAGTTTTGCCTTCTGTCTTACTGTTGATGAACTGTAATGTTTTTTATTGTAAATGTTTGTGTTATTTATTGAATAAGTTGTTATTAATCAGTTGATGTTACACATACATACCAAAAAATTAAAGGATGCATCATTTTGACCAAAATTGTTTTAATCGTTCATCTAATGTTTTAGTGAAATCAGTCACATTTCAACAGAACAATATTAATATAACAATTATATTTAATTTAAAGTTTAAGAATATGTGGGAACACTCAATTATTTACATACTATTTACACATTATACATTATTTACATACAAAATATTAATTCATTCAATCTTCAAAACAAAAAGGTCCTTGATAATTTACTAAAACACAACAGTTAAGCCAGATCTGATTCACACTGCCAATCAGTGTGAGCGGCACAGGAGAGTCCCAGATGTGAAAGGACTTTACCCTAACGATCATTCTCTCCACTATAATTCTGAGGCAGGAAATGGCTTGGGTTTGTTCTCTTTGTTCCTCTTTGCTGAATTGAGCTGAACGCTTAAAAGGTGGAATGATGAGCTTAGCTCCAACGTCAGCAAGGAGATCTTGAATGAGGAACCCTTTGTCCGCCATGATGTCGTCTCCTGGCTCCAGCAAGGGAAGGACTCCACTGATCCTGGTGATCTCCTTATCTGAGAAGCACCCAGTGTACAGGGGTGAGACGAATGTCACCAAACCATTGGGAGCAACTCCAATCAGGCCTTGTCGTCCTGTTTTTGTAGCTCGAAAATGTTTCTGACTGTAAGGTCAGGGATGAGGCTGTCTCCAGGGCAATTTCTGTGCAGTCCAGTATCACTCTGACGTTAGGACAGTACCTCTGGAATTTAAGGGGCATAGTGGACTTAACCTTTTCCCTGCTTATCCAGATGGGAAGTGAGCTCAGCATCATAAAAAGATAATTGGCCCAGGTGATTGTAACCCTGCTGACCTTGGCAATGCTCACATTGAACATGTCAGCAATGAGCTGCTCCTTCATGCCAACAGCAACCCGCATGGAGTACATCAAGAACTCATCTATTAATGGCATGATGCATGGTGGGCTGGGATCTTGGCAGCCTTCCTCACCTGTCCTCTTTGCTTTGGTCCAGTACACCAGTCTAAGGGCAGATGGTGCAATCGACTCCCAAAAAATAGTAAAAACCCTCTCGGATGGAAATTTGGTGTAGAAACGAATTTGGTCGTCCGATGAACAGTATCGGCTGAAGAGAGTAGGGGGTAGGTCAGTGTTATGCAACATGGCTTCTAAGTCATGGATGTAATCCAAAGCCTCATCCAGAGCATCTGTAAAGATAAAGAAATTAAAAACCAGTCTTAACATATTTATGCTACCTTTCAACACAACACAGAACAGTAATCATGTCAACTCTTAAATGACATCACTGCAAAATAATTACCGCTATCAAAGATATCAACCTCAAATTTGGAACACAACTTATTTAGATTTACGGCTTTGATTTTCTAGACGTTTTAGAGTTCAACTTGGTTTTATAAAATATATATTTTATATAAAATAATGTTCATAAACTTAAACCTATAAAACTTTTTTTTGGATTTACTTATTCATTTTAAGCAATAATCTGCCAAGGGTCTTCTTTAAAATAAGACCAAACTTAAGTCTGTGCTCCCAATTAAAAAACATTTTATGACAGTTTTTTGATACGGACATTTTTGTCCTCTATGTACCTTTGTAACTTTTTTTAATTGATGCACAAGGGTTAAGTTATTCAGTTAGAAATGCATTTATCCATTAACAGTACACATAGTTGACTAGCGTTAACTTACTAAACACATTATGAGCAATCTTACCTGCAGGTGGGTGTGTCACGTAGTCGTGATCCATCCTTACTGCCTTAGCCACCATGGTGCTATCTTCACAGCATAGCTGGATACTAGACTGACGTTTGATGTTCTGTCATATACTGACTCCCTTCTCAAAGGAGCAGTAAAATTGTTCCAAGGGAATAGGCTCGGAACAACACCACTCTTCAGGCGACGAACGACACAGCCACCAACGTAATCCTCCGGAGCGAAGTGCCGGCTGCAGACATAGGTGCTACCTCTTTTTATGTCAAAACTGTTCCCTTCCTCTCTTCGGATCGCCTGTATCCATTTGGGTTTCAGGTTTGGATCGACAGGAAAATAATTAAACGAAAGGTAGGGCTGTTTTTGGGTGAAAGACGAACAGCCTGGAACACAACAGAAACTGCGACTCTTCGACTCTGCCATTTTTCGTATCTGCCGCTACGATAACAGGAAGTTCTAATACACTTCATTGACGTATTTCCGGTCGAAAAATGCGGAAGTGCGTAAAAGGTCTATCTGGACCCTATCCACACTGAACATTACCCGAGAGTAGATTAAGTGTGTCCCAAATCATAGTATGTGGAAATGATTGTCCCAAAGTTGCATGGATGGTCTACTATTTTATGGTAATTTTTCGAAGTGTGGATCTGTGAACAGTCTTTCGGCTAATATTGCCCACAATCCCTTGCTCGATGGAAAAGGAGTTTGACAGTTTGCTTCAGAACTACAATTGTCATACTTGGAAAAACTACAAACATGGCAGTGAGGCTGACAGCGCATCATCTCTTCGTCATGTTTTTACATATTTACAGACATATTTGTTCACACGACCCTTTGTAAAGTGTGAGCAGCAGGATAAATTACAGAAAACACATACAGAGAAATTGCATAATAAATGTCACCATTTATAATTGTTCAGTTTGCGCAGTTTCACTAACCTGCAAACTCATCAACGTCACTATGTTAATTCTTGAAATACAAGATTCTTCGTAACATTGGACTGCCATCTCCTGCACCACTTCAGCTCGTCCTGTGTGTGTGTGTGAAACGTGTTACATGTTATATTCCATCTTGTGGTCTCCCAATGCTATTACGCCAGATTGTTAAACAGTTTCCAACTGAGCGAATCAAAAAGCACGCAAATTGGTCGGCTAATTTTAAAATATCGATGCCTCAAAGATATATCGATAGAATAACGTACCAATCAATAATCGATATATCGATATTTTATGACATCCCTACTTATAACGTTAGTTAAAAAACAACTAAATTTAGTAAAGAAATTTAGTAATATATGATCATTTTCCACCCTGTGTCTGGCCCTCTTTTTTTCCTGTTTGCGCTGGAATTGCAGATCTGGAGTGTAGAGTATATTTTCAAAAGTGTTAACAAACATCATATCAGTAAAAAATTGTAATAAAAAATTGTAAGGCCAGTGGGACGCAGTGGTGCGTCCCACTGGCGGAGATTAAACGTTTGCCGCCGAATTCGTCACTCCCATTTCTTGCGAGATGCCGCCGGCGATAAGCCGGCGGGACAACTGCTTCATTTTCTCTGGCGGTTGCCTCCATCTAATGGACCGCGGCCGGCTGGCGGCAAGCCGCTTTGAAATCCAAGGACAGCTTAGACTCTCAAAATCGACCAGCCATGTTGGCTATTATTATTTTTTGCTCCAAAGCCATTAGGGTTTATAACATAGTCTTGACTCTTGATTCCATGATAAGGTAAGGTTTAGGAAATGACATTTAAATTACTTTGAAACTCTGAAGCGATTATACAGTAATATATGTAAAATATATTGAATTATTTTATGCACTTAGGTGAAAATTGTTTACATTTCTTTGATTGATGCACATTTGAGACATGCACCAATAAACCAAAAAGAATTCCTTTTGTAAAACTTACTTGGCAATAAATATCTTTCTGATTCTGATTAGGTTTTAAAATAGATATTTAATTCATGGTACATGGTACAATTTAGCAGAATAAATTGATGAAGTTAGACTTTTCACCAATGCCTGACTATTAGTGAACAGTGAAAGACATCTGCAACATGGCCAAAATCTTGGGTATACTTTATATTTTTTTTATTAATTTGCAACCATGGTGATATCTATCATAAACATGAAAATCCCCGTTTTGACGTGAAGGATAAACTCAATGAAAAAGCTAAATTATCCTCTGGTTTCACAGTTTTTTCGTTTATGTCTTTACATTTTTTCCAACCTCGATTATTTTTTGTTATTTTACCTTTTACAGGTAAGGGATTCATTTGCATGACCTGTACAAATGTTTAAAAAAGTGTTAAAGTCCCTGTAAAGGCAATAAAAACAAAAATCTAAACACATTATAAATGTTAAAAATGTATTGCTAAAACAAATTACAAAGACTGTGAACTGTGGAGTACTGAATAGCATATGTGCACAAGCATAGTGACGAACTTCCGCTGTTGCCTGAAGTCGGCATATCATTTTACGGTTTACTTGCACGTCACCCAAAATGTCTGTTTTTACTCGATGTCTCCAGGATCTTCCAAAAATTAGCGTCAGCGATGTTCATCGCATTGTTGATGCCTGGTCCCCTGCTCCGACAAGCAAGAGGGACAAGGGCTTTAAACTCTACATATCGAGTTATCTGCACAACTACAAGGGTAAGTATTTTAATCTAATGTGGTGTGCCGGCAGAAGCTAGTTCGCCACGTGTTCATTTTTAATGTAACGTTAGTATAGAAGCTTGTTTTTTCTTAGTTTTAAAGCAGACTATTTGTTAATTTTTGTGATAATTGTAATATTAATTATATTAACTTGCTCTCCTCTCAGTTTCTAATAAAGATCAGGGCACAGGTGAAGTCACTGTCAGGGCATTGTGCTACAGGTCCATGAGGAAAGCAGAGAAACCTCACAGTTTGAGTGTATGGTGAAGCTAGAATTGATAAGACCGCAGTTATAGGCTTGTTACTTTAATAGCCCGATGTTCCTGGGGACTCGGCTAAGGTTATTCATGTTTAATGTAACTCAAATCAAATGAAAACAGTTATTGTAGGCAGGTAAGTTTCCCTAGCTGGTCCCCTCCGGGTAAAATGCGTTTTTATTCAAGTTTTCAACTCAGTCATTCGTTTAAGATGCAATCTTGTGTTATAAGTATTAGGCTATCATGAATATACAGTGATCAAGCTATATAAATAATTATTTAATATAATAAAAGTGTAGAGCAACAACCAAGGGTGTAAGGTAAAGGCTGAATATTGTAGATTTATTACAATATGTTGCATGTTTGAATTAAAATACCTGTGGATATGCAACTTCCCACTCATGAAAGTTTTATGTTCTACAAAGGAGCACACTCTACAAAGGCATGACTGGAGATTTGCCTGATCTATCCGTCCTTCAGGTGAGTAGGGATATAACAATATCAAATTTCAGTGTACAGTATGATATATCAACCAAAATCTGTATACCAATATTTCATTATTTTCTTTTTCCTCCCCTTTTACAAACAAATATTCTGCTTCAAAGAAAAAAAATGAAATTGATGTTATCATAAGGGTTCTTCATTATGAACTTGTATGCCATGCATAACATACTGTGGATAGAAATTACAGGGAAAGTTACTGGTATGATAATTGTGGTTATATTATATTACTATTATATTTAGTGTATTGCTAATCAATATATTCTTACTTCCCAGGTGACAGCGGCTCACTTATAGAGCACGTGAAGCAAGTTGGGACAATGTTGAAGACGTTTGCTCGCACTGGGCAATCAGGTACGACTTGCAAACAACACCTGTGGTTGTTGGTTTAATTCACACTGGGGCCACCTGTACATGTAGTAGACCTAGATATAAATGTCATAGTTTAGTAGTTGAAGGACCAGGACTGACTACTTTATTCTTTTATTCTGGGAACCCCTGTAGATGCAGATCAGACCCTAATGCTGCGACATCTTGGAGAGTTTGGCGACGTTGTGCGTAGAATGGACAATAAAATGGACGCTATGCTGCAACATTTCAGTGCCAATGTGTCTGTTGGAGAGTTATCCCTGCCAGGGGATCTGTTACTCCCCCCTAGACACCCAGGAAGATTTGGCGTTGCTTGACAAGTTTGAGGCAGGATAAAGAGCTCCAGCAACGATTTGTAAGTGTGCTGATTTCGTTTATAACGCCATAGGGTAATCTAAAAAGTAAAATTAAGATTGTACACTGCATATTCTACAGTCTGAATCCACAGCCTGTCACATTTTAAATTTATGAGAAGCTTCAGAGAAATGTAATTTGTAACATGTTTTTTTTTGTATTTTCAGCTTTGGTTTTTGGCAATCAAATGTGGGAGGGACCTAAAGACAACCGTGTGGGGAATGCTTCAGAGTATCTTCTCTAATCACCTTTCCATCAATACAACCTGGACTGGTGTAGGGGATAAAGCATGTTTTAGAGACATGTGCCTGAAGACCATTGTTTAAAGTAAGTTGGATATTTTTTTATATTTAAGTAGATGTGTATGACCTTATGCCATTCAAAGGGAATGACAGATCTTTATTTTCTACAGGAGCCATCTGGAAGAACCCGGCAACCCAGGATGCCACTGATGAGGCGATCCAGGTTAACGTTACGCGTTACCTGAAAGGAGCATCTGAACGTGAAGGTGGAAAAAGGCACCGCACAGCTTAGAGGGACCCACAGCCGACCCCTTTAACCTAGGCTGACTACTGACACCCCAGCATCACTGACAACTGGAACCCTTTCTTTATCCTGCTGTCAGTAACATCAAGACCCCTAAAAAAGCCTGCTAAAAGTGTCAGACTACACTCACCCAATCCACACTGTTCACTGTGGAAATTGCTCTTTTTTTTCTCTCTCTCGTGACCCTGCTTTGAGGGCAGCTCCTTGGATGAATATGGGATGGTTTGTCCTTTTATACAGGCACACGAGGAATCACTGAAGATATGCCAATTTGCACTGCCTCATTCTGGAGGTCGGGGAAAACTGGTGATTCTTAGCCCACTACGCCATGCAGACCCCAACCACTCCAGACATTCTGATTGGCTGTGTTCTGTACAGCCAGATTTTCTGCTGTTAATTGTATTTGTTCCCACTTGTTGGCATGTGTAAGTTGAATGTCAAAATTTATATTATACCTGTTATCCTGCACATTCTTTGATACCAAAGATCTCAATTATTTAATATACAATTTGCTGCTTATTTCATTGTTACAGTGCTTAACTATTCTATTTTTAAATATAGCTTGTAAATCCTAGATTATACATCTAATACTTGATATCTGCACATTATCTGGTATCCTACTTACCGTGACTTTAGTATTGGCTTATTTCATTCCGTCAGTGCTTAACGATTCTATTATAGTTTGTAAATCCTATTTCATACCTCTGATACTTGATATTGCACATTAACTAGTACCAAAAATTCTACTTTCATTCCATCACAGTGCTTAACTGTTCTAAATATAGCTTGTAAATCCTTGTGCCACAGGTCAGCATTGCAGTTATAATGGTATATTCTACTCCAGAGCTTTACTCTAAATTATTACCACTTATCCTATTGTTAGAATTGACTTGAAAATATGATGTTATACCTCAATTTATTTGGTATCCTGCACTTTATTTGGTACCAGATATCCTCATTGCTTATGTTTACTGGTAATTCTTTTCATCCCAGAGCTGACCTCTTTATATTATTAACAATTATTGTAAGTGTTAAAATAGTTTTTTTTATTTTTTTTTTACCAAAATTGAATTGGAAACCTGCATGCTCTTTAGTGTGTGTGTGTGCGTGTGTGTGTGTGTGTATATATATATGTATATATATATATATATAATGTTTGTATTTTTCTGTTATTTATATTTCAGTGATCTGACATCTTGTTTCAATGACAGTTACTGTACTTTGAAATGTGGAATTAAAACGCCAAATGGAAATTTGTCTGGTTTGATCAATCATTATTCTTGATAAACTGCATGCTATAAATATTAAAAAATAATAATAATAAAAAAAATATATATATATATATATATATATATATATATATATATATATATATATACACAATAAGCGGCGGCAGATCGCTCGACGCCCCGCGGAAGGTCCGCCTTCGATATAACGGCGGCGGAACGGCCGTCAAACGTGTTAGCGATAACGCCATTCTGCCGCTTCTACTGCCTCCGGAGCACCGCCAGCGGCCCGCCAACTCATTGCTATCTGGGTAATTACATGAAAGACTCATTGTGTGCTTATTACATTATATAATTATATTATTACAGTTTTAAGAATGTGTAGTTTCAAGAAATACCGTTTTTATTTTTATAAGATAGGTTGCTAGTTTTCCACCAATAGAAAGAAGTCAGATGGAAGCTTGGTTACACTTCCTAGTGCTTGACGCATGCGCAGGGTGCTAGATGGCACTATAGGAAGTGTAATAGATCTTGAAATCATGATCTCCAAGGAGACTGTTATCAAGATGCATGTACAGTGAAAAAGAAGTTAGATTTTGGTCTGTTCTCACCCAAAACCACAGACAAGCTTTATTTGATTTTTGGAGCTTCTAAGGTCTGGCCACCATTCACTTGCATTATATGGACCTACAGAGCTGAAATAGTCCTCTAAAAATCTTAATTTGTGTTCAACAGAAGAATGAAAGTCACTCACATCTGGCATGGCATGTGGGTGAGTAAATGCTGAGATGAACTAACTTTGGGTGAACTAAATGATATTTAGTTGTCTTTAAAAACCTGAGTTAAAGGTGCTGTAAGTAATTGTTTTCATGGAAAATATGCAAATAAATGTCCTACTCCCTGAAAGATATATGAAACAAGTGTCATGAGATATCTCATTTGTCTCTGTGACAGCACTAGACTCTGTAAAGTGCAAACAGAAATCTATCCATGGGCCACGGTCTCTGAAGCTTTCTGACTGACAATCATTTTGCAAATTCTCATAGTTTTGAAGTTGCAGCAAATTGCTGAGGCTTAATGCCATTTTTATGCCATGTTATTTAACAGTTGTCAGTTGAGGGTGCTATTTTGCTGTTGTTGTTTATGACAAATGCATCTGCTTGTGTCGGTCTAAATAAAGCTTATTTGGTATCTTTTGGAGCAGGGTTTTAGAAGGGGCATGGCTAATCCAACGGCTCAGTTTGTAGATATTCCAGAATGGCTATAATTGCTCACAAGGCCTTAAGGCTGCTCTGCTAAAAAATTATGTGTAAAGACACAATACCTCTAAAAACCTGACTGAATTATGCCTGCTCTGACCCACCTCAGCCCATAGTATCAAAGGCCGTTTTGATGCTGCTTTGTTTCTTTGAAAATGAAATGAAGCATCAGAGCAGCCTTAAACTATGTTGTTGTCATGATAGAGAATATTTCATAATTAACTTTCTAAAAAAAGTATAATTGTATATTTAAAACATTATTTATGCAATTATAATTGCTATGTAAATGCATTTATGCCATCTCTGAGCCGCATTAAAGGGGTCATGACATGAGAAACCAAATTTGCCTTGATCTTTTGGTATATAAGAGGTCTTTGTATCATTAAAACGTCCTGCAAGTTTAATATTTTAAGACGTCCTCCCCATTCTAAACGAATCATTTATTTAATCAAGCTCAAAATACAGCTCGTTCTGGATTCATGGTTAGAAGTGACGTGTCGGTTAGAAGTGACGTAACAGCGTTTGCATATGACCGCCTCCAGCACAAGATAACTACGATTTAAGCGCAAGACAACTACGCTCATTTCAGTATCGCCGTGCGCCTCACAAGTGTTCAGTCGATGGACAGCGAGCTCTGACAGAGACTACTTGTGCACAGGAAAATTACGATGCCACACAGATGTGCTGTTCCTGGCTGTGGTCAAACAAAACCTCTGAATAAGCTGCCGAAAGATCCAGACGTCAGGGAAAAATGGATGCAGTTTATTTTTTGCGGACGTTCCAGTCACGGCAGTGTTAACTTAAGCGTTTGTTCTGTACATTTTAAGGATGACTGTTTTGAGAACAAATCTCAATATGATGCTGGCTTTGCCAGAAAACTGTTGCTCAAAGATAAGTCCGTGCCGACTATTCTGGGAACAACGACGACGCAAACTGTAAGTAATCTATTTTAAACTTTAAACTACTTTTTAAAGCGCAATTTCATTCATTATGAATAATCACAGTGTTTTTACTTAGTTTACTTGCATATTGTTCTGGCTGGGGGCGTCAATAATTGATACATAGGCACTGACGTTAGCCAATCATAACAGTGGGCGTTAACACTGAAGTCTTAAATGGAAAACGCCCCCAAAACAGACTGTTTGAATCAGAGGATGAGAAACAGGGTGGGAAAAGGTCATAAATCACTAGATTTTAAAAGTTTTTCTTAAAAAAAAATATATTAATACTATAATTGCACCTAAGGGAACATAATAATACAATAAAAAAAACCATGTCATGACCCCTTTAAACAGTCTGTTTAAATACAACTACATTTCAGATGCAGCTTCTGAGCCACCTTTGTAGTGTAAAGATTACTTTAATTTTTGAGAGGTTCTTATGTTTGTTTTGTTTTTACAGCAGGGAATAATTAAATAATGCCGGCTTTCTGTAGTTCGAGAACCCCTGTTGTAGCACTTTTGCCACGTTAAGCGTTTTCCACCACAAGCTGTTCATCATGTCCCCTCTGATATGCTGTTGTATGACGTCACGCAAACATGGCGGCGTTCTGGAAGATTTGCAGAGTTATTATGAACATTCACTTTTAAGCGAATAAAATGCACCAGAGTTTCCGTATTATATGATGTTTAGCACACGTTTGCAGAGACATAAAAACGGTGAACAATCTTCTCTATTTATACTCATAAACCTGTAAAAACTGCTGACATGTAGTTTTGTTTGTTTCTACATTATTCGCGTATCGGACAATAGACCGCCGCATGTTGGAAAACCGGATCAAGTAGGTATATCCAGCATCCGACATTAAATAATACGTGCTTACTGCATACACGTACATTAGAGATTAAACAGTGCTGTAAATAAGAAGTGAGTAGAAGTATGTAAATTGGGATTCACGTTTAATGCCGCATTATTCTCATCCTAAACGAAGAATTGTTTCAACACGAACAGGAATAACTCCAGGTGTTACAGCTGAGATCTGCGTGATAAATCATTGTAAAATGATGTTTATTAAAGAAGAGAGTGAGGACACGAGTCATCCAGAACCATGCAGTTCAAATGCCATGAAAGATGAAGATACTGAGGAACAAAGAGGTTTGTGTTCATTCTTCATTATTGTCTGTTGATGAAGATTAAAGTATTAAAACTTCAAGCAGTTCAACACATTTGATGTTTTAGTTAATTATCAATCCATATGAAATACTTTAACCAAACAAAACAGCAATTAAAATGGCTTTTAAAATAAAACAGAGTGCACATAACATTTGTATTTCACCTCACAGCTTATGTGCCCTTCAATTGAAGTCGGAATTGTTAGGCTCGTTTGAGATGCCAAATACCAGTCAGGGTAAAATAAAATGCTTCCTTCGTGTGCTATTGGAATTATCCTACTTCACACTTCTGAAGTGGTAATTACAAGAATGTTTATGTGCTTTATTGTCGAAAAGAACAGGAAACATGGACAATGGCAGGTTCATTCATGCATATTGATTGGACATTTTATTTTGAAACCATAATACATCTTACTTAGTTTGCGGAAGATAATGGAATTTTTGTCAAATACAAGCTATGTTCACGGTGTAAAAATGTACAACATCCATAGAATGGTTGCTGATATACATGAATGACTATGACCAAACTGTAAGCGCTAACAATTAGTTGTATTTAGAAAAATGAATAAAACCTGTCATTCATTACAGAGACTGTCTTCTCCTCTGCCATGTTGAAAGTTTATGACTCCTCCATCTCAGAAACTCTGGTAATAAAATTATCTCAGAGTTTTCCTGTCATTATTGTGACTTGAGGGGTCATTCATGTGCCATTTCCGAGTGGAAAACTCTTTATTTACAATAATTCTGATAAATAGTATGCCCTTCAAGTCGAGATGGAAATATATTAATTATGAGTTACAAGTACATGAACGATCAAGCGAAGTTGTACACAAGTAGGAAACACTTAATTCTAAACTATCTAATCTAGATGATACACAAATTGCAGAGATTAGTAGCCGATTTTCTTTTTAAATTATTGCATTGGCCGCTAAATTTTCCTGTTTGGCAGATTTTTTTCTTTAGGGCGCCGAAAATCGCCTGCTTGCATGTGAAGCGACTGAGACATGTAAACTAGGTGTGTAACAGTTCAAATTTCTCATGGTTTGGCTTGAATCACAGTTTTAGGGTCACAGTTTCGGAATGGTTTGGTATTTGTTATGTTCAAGGGGAAAAAAAATATTACTGCCAAATCCAAAGTTAAAATATTCTATTTGGTAACAGACACTCCAAGAGATTTGCCCTCACTACAAATCACCATGGCTTTACTACAGTAACCATAGTTTAAACATTGTGTTTGTAGTACAATCATAGTAATCACACAATTAACATGGTTACAATACTATAGTAAAATCAAGGTTACTGTATGTTAACTACAGTATGACTGTTGTTAAACAATGAATGGTTAATTGTATCAAACTATGATTTCTGCCAATAAAACAATAGTGACTGCAGTCATTGTTACTTCAGACCATGGTTAATTTTCATTATGTCCTGTAATACCTGCATTATTTTGTGACATGCATCAACATAAAGTACTTTTTAAACATTCAGAAGCTGTAAATCACTATAGAAGAAATAAACTTGCTATTAAAATGAATATGTGTATGGATGTCATAACACAACAAGTATTTTTAATCATATGCGGAAATCCCACATCTTCATCAACGGAGTAAAGGCAACATAATATTGGCTATGAACACCCCAAGTGCTTTAGTTCTTGTTTCAATTATGTCCAAACTAGCACAGTGTGCCTGCTTAAAGACGGAATGTAATGTGTCTATGTGCAGTTTCTGGCTCACCTGTGATTCTGTGCGCCACTCGTTATGTAACCTTGGGTAATGTCAGCATAAACAGTTAATCAAATATCGATGTATTACGGCACTCGCATCATGCAATGTCTGCAAACAGTGACTGTTTTATAAAAAATTTTTTACCATCACTGTTGTAATTGACTGCATAAAGAAAGCCCTGACAGGAGATTTAAATTACGCAAGGGCTTCTCTCTTGCGGCTTGTTTTCTCCAGTGCTAGCCTGTTTCATTCTCCCTCTCTCTCTTCAACAATTCCCTGCAACTTTTAACAGTTTTTCTAATGATAAAAAGGCAAATATCAATAAAACTATACATATACCGTCTGCAAATATGTGCATATCTCATTTAAACAGATGTAATAAACCAACCTCATACAACTTGAGCAGATCCAGTATCCTATGGAGTGCTCATTTATTTACCTCTGAAACACGTATTCTATCAGCCTCTCCTCAACAGTTCCCTGTAACATTTCTAATGATAAAAGGCAAATATCAATAATACTTCTATTATATTTTGTTTCCCACTTGAATCCGTGACATGTCGTTGTAATGAATGCCAAACTCGGCAGTACGAGTTTCCCAGGTCCAATTGCATTAATCCCATTCTTTTTTTTCTTTTTTTTTACCATAGATGAACTGATTTTCAATGAAAACGTATAAACCGTTTAAGTAGGGATGGGCATTTTGGTCATTTTGTCTTCTCGAGTACTCTGACATTGCCCTGTTGAGTACTCGAGGGGCAATGACATGTGCATAACTTTATATAGTGTGTTTTCTATTCATTATTATAGGCTTTTATAAAATAATCTGTTACAAAATGTACAAAAGATTGCATATTCAAAATATAATGCATCATATTTTGTCAATATGTAAAGATTCGCTGCCCAACTCAATAAAAGAATGTGCACAACGCGCATTTGTCTGTTCTTCTTTCATGTTACCGTAGTAATCTTAGTAAGCGTGCACAAGTTTAGTGACTTGTCTGAACTGTGTATTTTCAAATTGCGGTTGGCTTAACAGGAGACATAACCATAGTGTTTTTAATATGTGTGTTAAGTTTAAAGGGTAACTAAACCCCTGCTCAGAGTCTGACTCCACCCACTAGCAATATTTGAAAAATGCTCGAAAATGGGCAGACCCCAGCGGGGATAGAGGGGACGAACCGAGGGCGGGGATGAACGGGGGGGCACCTGAGACCCGTAGTGACAGATTAATTGACAGCTGCTGTCAGACTCTAAAATGGAGAGTGACTGGAGTGACGCAAGTAGCTTTGCCACGGAGCGGTCTTTTGAAGTCGAGGACCTTTCTCCCCCACCTTCACCTGAAGTGGAGGAGGGTGAATTGTCTGTGGACACAGGGCCGGAGCCATATCAATTCGAGCCGCTGGCTCAAACTGCGGTTTTAACTCCCTGTTGAGCATCCGAGTGCGCATTCACCTTCACTCGCGTGCAGGAAAAACAAACGAAACACTGTTCAGTGATGTTTATCCTTTTAGCAGGATTTTTATTTAGCAAGCTTCACTTGAACATAACATCAGTTAGCTGTTCTCTCAACTTAGAAGAATGTGACGTAAAGCGTAACGTCATCATGTACAAAACCATATACCTCCAAATAAAACTATACAGGTAGTCAATACCGTAACACAATGTATAAGGGTGCAATACGTTTAACACTCCCGCATCGCGAACGCGTGTTTGTCGGCCCCAGAGGATTAACTTTAGCCTAACCATAAATTGTGATTCAAATATATATGATCACTGACCTCAAGACGCCGCTGAGGTGGTGGAGTCCATGCAGGAGGAGCAGCGTTTGGCACTGCGTCGCTTTTCAGCGCAAGCTGTTTGGAGAAGCCCATTTCCACCTCCATTGCGTTGGAGAAGCAATCCCGCGTAAAATGCAGTTTGCACACTCCTAGAACTCGCGGTCTTCCAGAACAAGGACGTGCAACCCCTGGCGCCTAATTTCCAAGTCTATATGGAAAGCAATACAGTCCAGCAGTGCTGTTGCAACCAGCAACATTACACCTACTTACCATCCTGACCACTGTACTAAATACAGATAATCTACGCTAACTTGAAGCTATCCTAACTGACGCAATACTATGCTACTAACTAACTATGCTTCTAACAATACTACACTAACAAATATGCTAATTAACTACCTAGGCTACACGAAATAATCTAAATAACTATATAAATGCTATGCTAAATAGATGCTAAAATACTCTGTCCTGGTCGTTTTTAATACTCGCAATTCCAACTCCTGACTCGCTACAGTGGTTTTGACGAAACGAGATGGTTTTTATACTGCCATGGGCGTGGTAGCTCGTACCGACAGGCGTGGTGAGCTGGAACCTGCTTACGTCAGCTGTCACCACTTACGTCACGAAGTACCGCAAACAGCCAATAGGAAAATTCAACTACAGTAGCCACCGTTCAACCTGAAGAGGGCAGCACTCAGACGTTTTTACACCATATATTGTAGAATTAAAACACTTTATACACAAATGTCAAAAAAATTACTTGAATCAATGACCAGTACTAATAAAGCCCCATTCTTACAGATCATTAACTAAAAAAAGTTGGTTTAGGGTTTAGTTACCCTTTAAGTTCAGTTTTGAAGACGCTGCATTCTGACCCATTTAGCTGCGCTCTCTCTAGCTGTTTGAAACTCTCACAGAACCTTGAGTCCACTGCCACACGCCTGGTGTGTGTGTGTGTGTGTGTGTGTGTCCGTGTGTGTCCAAGTGTTCACTCCTGTGGGGAAAGCTGCAATGCTCCGTATTGTTGTTGCTGTGATGATTCATGAAGCATTCCATTCAACTCGGAGAGTCAGAATTTCCATCTTTCAACTGGTGAAAGTGCAACGAAATTAGACTTTATGTCAGACTTCTAACTTTGATACTCATGCGGAAATCTTCAACTACCATTAGATTTCTGCACGGGCCTTAAAATGAAACTCGACCCATACCAGAGACCATGTGGCCTGGCCCAAATGATACTGTCAAATTTTAAGCTCGAACCCAACCCAAAATCGCTTACTAAATACTTTCATGTACTGTTGCAATAGGCTGTATTGTATGTATGTAGGCAACATTCGTAACAGTACTGAAACAGTAAACATACACAGTTTTAACAAGACACAGCAGCCCTTAGTACACTAGCAGAAAGAAAAAAAGCATTGCCTTACCATTTATTTGCTGAAACTTCACTTGTTGCAGAACAATCTGGAATAAAATTAAACAATTCAACAGTCCCTTCTTGCAGCCTGAAATTGTTCAGATTGTTGAATCTATGTGACAGCTGTGCTAAAACAATATAGACGCAGCTCAAAGAATGAAAGAGAGCGCTGGTGTCTCAACAAGCGTTTTTGAAAAATGTAAGCTCTTTTTAACTTGACATGGTGTTTAAAATGTGCTGGTCCTGCGCGAGATGCTGAGGAATAAGCGAGAAGTGGTGTAAATGTCAAAGACATTCGTCCAGCATGTGTTTACATAGGAAAACAATGGGAAAACAGAACAGATGTGTGCAAAAACACAACCCAAACCCGAAGTCCTACTTGAAAATCTGACTCAAACTGACTTTCAAATTAAGTGAAAGCCACATCATGCATGATCACTATCGATCTCATGATTGATCATTGCTGCCACGGCCTAGTACTCGAGTACTCATGCCCATCCCTACTTTAAAGACAAACCTACCTTGAGCTCCAAGTTTGTTCATCGATGGTATATGCTTCTATTGAAGCCATCCATCTGCGTTATTTGAATGTCATTGTTTAAAAATCGTGTTTGATGGAATAGTGGAATTCATGTAAACAACTACATTACCTGTGGTACAGCAGAAACAGATCCACCAATCAGAGGACCACGGCCAACGAAACCCACGAAACGTGCCCCAAGAGCGATCGCCCATGACGCAATGTGAATGACGTAATCGAGATGGTCTCCCTTCTTACGGCCATCTATTTATCGTGCATCCCTAATTGTCCCTGTAGTCTTGAATTAATCTGTTTTTATTTATTTATTTATTTTTTACCATACATTAATAAATCATAAAAGGTTGTATGATGCAGGTGTATTCACATATGCTTGTTCACTGGTGCAACAGAAAAAGAGCTTTGGCTGTTGTTCATTGTGTATTTGATTAAGTTTCCGTATTTTGTTTCCAAATTGAATGCATCATTTGTCCTTTGAAATGAAAGGTGAACATTTTATGTTTTCATTTTAGATCTGAAGGAAGTGAAAGAGGAAAGTCAAGAACTGAATGAAGTGGAAGAAGAACGTCATCCATATCAAACACTTCATGATTTCATAACTGGACAAAACTCTTTTACTGGTTCACAGGCTGAAAATAATTTCTCACAAAAAATAACTCAAAGAACAAGAGCCAAATATTCTTTCACCTGCCCTCTGTGTGGAAAGTCATTTACACAGAAAGGAAGTCTTAATAAGCACATGAGAATTCACACTGGCGAGAAGCCTTTCACATGCCATCAGTGTGGGAAGAGTTTCAGACAGGCATTTAGTCTAAGAGATCATCTGTCCTTGCACTCTGTAGAAAGGTCATACAGCTGTGATCAGTGTGGCAAAACATTTTCTTCTGCATCACTCTTAAGAACACACCGGAGAATTCATCCAATTGTAAAACCTTTCTTGTGTTCACTTTGTGGAAAGAGTTTTTCACATCGGCACAGTTTAAAATTCCATCAGAGAAAACACACCGGTGTGAGAGATCATGTGTGCTCTGAGTGTGGGAAGGCCTTTCATAAAGCTTCGAACTTGGAACTGCACCACAGAGTCCATACTGGAGAAAAACCTTACATGTGTTCATATTGTGGAAAGAGTTTCACTAGTTCTGGAAACCTGATAAAACATGAGAGAATGCATACTGGAGAGAAGCCATACCACTGCACTTTATGTGGGAAGAGTTTCACTAATTCAGAAAACCTGAAAGCACATGAGAGAGTGCATACTGGAGAGAAGCCATACCACTGCTCATTATGTGGGAAGAGTTTCAGTAGTTCAGGAAACCTGAGAAAACATAAGAGAGTGCATACTGGTGAGAGGCCGTACAACTGCACTTCATGTGGGAAGAGTTTCACCCAATCCAGTAATCTACAGACTCATTATAAAAAAATGCATTGTCTAGGGTTGTCCCAGTGAGCTAAATTCATATATGCCTTGCAAATGGGATGAAATTAAGAAAAATCAAGATTATAATTTCTAGTGATTCACCAACATGGAATTTCCAGTCCCCAATATATTGCGCATCCCTAGGAATTTCTTTTAAAAGAACAAATACAGTAAGTGGGTCAATTGCTACATTTATCATGACACTTTCAAACATGATGAAAATTTTTTTTTCTGTTAGTCTAGTATTTTATCTATCCCTATTAGGGTTGCAGTGGTATACCGGTTTCACATATATCACAGTATGAAAATTTACAGTTATCATACCATGTACATGCTTATCTACGGTATTGAGGAAAAAAAACGCAACCGGACGGAGAATCTCGCCTGTGTGTGCACATCTCCTTTCATCCTCGTCTCCCTGACAGACTCATCAACTTGTGCCACACACACATGCAGTGGAGAAAACGAGGGGGTCTGACATAAGTGTGTGTGTGTGTGTGTGTGAGCGTGTATTTATCACTTTGTGGGGACCAAATGTCCCCATAAGGATAGTAAAACCCGAAATTTTTGACCTTGTGGGGACATTTTGTCGGTCCCCATGAGGAAAACAGCTTATAAATCATACTAAATTATGTTTTTTGAAAATGTAAAAATGCAGAAAGTTTTCTGTGAGGGTTAGGTTTAGGGGTAGGGTTAGGTTTAGGGGATAGAATATAAAGTTTGTACAGTATAAAAACCATTATGTCTATGGAAAGTCCCCATAAAACATGGAAACACAACTGTGTGTGTGTGTGTGACCTACCAGTGTTTCTCAACTGGTAGGTCGCAGGTCTATTCGGACTGGGTTGTGGACAGCAGGGAAAGAACAATGCCATTGTTCACCCATTGAAGATATTTCGGCGGCTGCCAAAGTGAGGCTATTAGGACTGCCGAGGCAGATTTAATGATAATCTCGCAATCAGCTGAAGACTTCTCATCTGCACTTCCACACAATGTAACGGAACCAGCCTGCGATCATGATCTGCTCTGATCTCTGGCACGCGCATGCAATAAACGGGCTTACCTCGGTATTGCGGAGTGCAGACCTCAAAAGTGATGTGACCAATTTAAATTCTAGTGATATTTTTCTAGTTTAAGATGTGCTTCTGTTTGTATTTATTTTTTCATAAATACTATAATTTATTATTATTACAATTATTCAAGCCTAGATCATGGTAAAGATGACCCTTTCCTCCTGTGTGATATGTATTTTCTGTTTCGTACTGTGAAAATCTCATACCCTTGCAACCCTAATCCCTATGCTCTCGGATTTAAAAGAATATTGGTTTTGTTCAAGTAATGGAATTTTAAAGTAGCGGAATAGGTTTATATGGAGTTTGTGTATAGCAATGTTTATAGGATCATATTTCTATAATGACATTTTCGAATATGATGAAATGTTTTTTTTTGTTTTGTTGTTAGTCTAGTATTTTATCTAGACCTCTACACTCTGATTTAAAGGAATATCGGTTTTGTTCAAGTTATAGGCCTTGAAAGAAGTTCAATAGGCTTCTATGGTGTCTGTGTATGCATATCTTACCAACATTATTATTTATTTATTTTTCATTAGTTTAGTATTTTAACGATCCCTCTAAGCTCTCTGATTTAAATTAATATATGGTTTGGTCAAGATATACTGTAGGCCTTGTAAGTAGCGCAATAGGCTTATATGGTGTAAATGTGCTCTGAGGCTCATATTTCAATAATGACACTTTTGAACATAATGACATTTTTTTTCTTTATTCCAGTATTTTATCTATCCCTCTAAGCTCTCTGATTTAAAAGAATATTGGTTTTGTTCAAGTAATAGGCCTTGAAAGTAGCACAATATGCTTATATGGTGTCTGTGTATAGCAATTTATAGAGGCTGATACTTCAATAATAACACTTACCAACATTATTCCATTTTTATTAGTCTAGTATTTTAACTATCCCTTTAAGCTCTCTGATTTAAGAGAATATTGGTTTTGTTCAAGTAATTGAATTTGAAAGTAGTGCAATAGGCATATATGGTGTATACACTGATGAGCCAAAACATTATGACCACCTGCCTAATATGCTGTTGGTCCTCCGCTTTTTTCTGAACCCTTCATCATGTTCCTCAAACCATTCCCGAACAATGTGTGCAGTGGGGTAGGGCACATTATCCTGCTGAAAGAGGCCACTGCCATCAGTGAATACCATTGCCATGAAGGGGTTTACCTGGTCTGCAACGATGTTTAGGTAGTTGGCACATATCAAATTGTAGAACATTGTCAAGAGCATCACACTCCCTCCACCGGCTTGTCATTCCCATTGTGCATCCTGGTGCCATCACTTCCCCAGTAAATGGCACACACGTACACAGCCGTCCACGTGATGTAAAAGAAAACGTGACTCATCGGACCATGCAACCTTCTGCCACTTCTTCAAAGTCCAGCTCCAATGCTTGCGTGCCCATTGTAGGCACTTTCAATGGTGGACAGGGGTCATCACGGCACTCTGACCAGTCTGCAGCTAAGTTGCCCCATACGCAGCAGTATGCAATGCACTCTGCATTGTGGCGCATTTCTCCCGTAACAAACATTAAAATTTTCTGTAACTTAGACACGGTTTGGACTAGATGGGATTGCCTTAATTGCCCTTGCGCATCAGTGAGCCTTAGGCGCTCAACATCAACACTGTCGCCGTATTGTGGTTTGTCCCTCCTCGGACCACTGTCGGTAGGTACTCACCACTGCTGACCAGGAGCACCCACAAGCCTTGCCGTTTCAGAGATGCTCAGTCATCTGGCAATTTGGCCCTTCTCAATGTCACTCAGGTCTTTACTCCTGCATTCAACACCCAGTATACCCATATTCAATATACCCAGACCTTGACATGTGGTCATGTTAGGAGATGATCAACATTATTCACTTCATCTGTGAGTGGTCATAATGTTTTGGCTCATAAGTGTAAGTATATTGGAGATTTGAGGCTCATATTGGTTTTGTTCAAGTTGTAGGCCTTGTAAGTAGTGCAGTGGGCTACTTATATGGTTTATGAGTATAGTGGAGATCTGAGGCTTATATTTCATGTCACTTTCGAAAATTATTGTTTTTTTTTTTTTCTTCTGTTAGTCTAGTATTTTATCAAACCATCTAAGCTCTTGGATTTAAAATATATATTGGTTTTGTTAAAGTAATCAAATTTTAAAGTAGCTTTATATGGTGTATTTGCATAGCGGAGCTCTAAAGGCTAATATTTCAATAATGATACCATCAAACATAGTCAAGTATTTTATTTAGATCTCTACGCTCTCGGATGTAAACAAATATTTGTTTTGTTTTTTCAACTTATAGGCTTTCAAAATAGCACAACAGTCTATATGATATGTCATATTTCAATAATGAACCAGTGATAATAATGAGAAAACTATAGAAAGACTGGATATTTTTCGATTCTCTTTCCTCTGTAACCAGATTTTTAAGAATAATTGATATAATACAGTTATAGGCTCATATATCAATCATGAAACTAAATAAGATGACTTCGCACAGTTAATTTGTTTAATGATTTCTGAAACGTGGCTACAGTTAGACATTTTTGTTAATATTCAACCATACAGATATAGCCTCTAATTTCGATCATGAAACCCCATAATATTTCAAGGTGCATAATTTCGTTTGTCTTGTAATTTGTGCTGTTTTATTACAATATGGGATTTTGAAGAATCATTTAATGGATCATGACATCCTTTTTATATATATATATATATATATATATATATATATATATATATATATATATATATATATATATATATATAATCTTGCCTGAGGTCCAATTATAATGTTAGTAAAGTTTATTTTATTTTTTTGTACCAAACAGTCAAATTTATTCATATATAATAATTTTATTCTGTCTCAGCCCTCTGTTTAAAACACTCAGTTTTAAAATGTCTGGTCCTATAAGACTTCAATGTAAACACCCACTGTTCTGATTGGCTAACATCAGCTCTTCCAATACAGCCATATTTGAAATTCAATCAGAAGAAAATGAACAAACTCCACACAATATTGTAAAACTACATTTCAGGGTTAACAATGTACACCCAACACAGTTCATCTGAATGTATCAAATTGTTCACTAAAGCACATAACAAACTATCAAACAGTCTTGACATTTAAAAAACATTTGTGGATAAAAATCGTTGCTTACTGTTTTTCATCCAATAGTCCAATTTTAACTGCCCCATCTTTCCATATCAGTTCCTTTAAAAAGCTTGAATCATATTGTAATTCACGCTGAAGTCTTCTGAATACTCAAACATAATACAATACACTGTGATTTTGGGTGATTCCATAGGCCAATGCAAAGACACTGATTCTCACATCTTACATGTTTGTTTACACACAGGACTGAATGTGTTTCTCCCAATCCATGGCAGTAACAGAGTAAGACATGTTCTTAAAAGTTACTCTTAAAACATGCACACATCACCGGAAATGAAAATCAATACGGTCAAAGATGTTCATCTAGTCCTTGTTTACAAACATTTAAAATGGCACAGATGGGTGCAAAATGGTCCAGGACTACTTCAAAACAGCAAGAAAGCGCGGCTGAATGAAACAAAATTGGGGATCCTTTTTAGAGTTGTAACGTGACGTGGCGTCTTTTAAAAGTGGTGTGAGATGTATTATAATGGTCAAAGCCATGCACGTTTATGTAGGAAAACATTTAAATCCAGACAGGTGTCCTGTTTTAGTCCACTTTGGATACATTTTTGGATGAATACTCCCAATGCCCGATTCACTTGCTCACTCCTGGAGGGGAGGAGTCAGCTGGTCCCGCCGCCAGCTGGCCTTCCCCTCCTCCTGGGAACCTGGGTAGGATGATGGGAGGGAGAGGGGGGAGAGAAAGGATAAGAAAAAAACTCCACGCCGCCATTCATCCTCAGCTCTTCTGGCGGACGGCAGCGAGCTCCTCCGTACCCTGGCAGATGGCAGCGCCTCCTCCACCTTCTGGTGAACCGCTCCAGTACCATCGAACCAATCCCTTTCTCGGAATCACGATCCTCCGTCAGCGTGATGGCTCTCTGATGGCACGTCTTACTCCAATCCCGGGTTTCAGCACCAATGTGGTAGACAAACCTTTTGTTCGGTCATGAAAGTAGGAAGCAGGAACCGGTTAACACTCACAAAGACTTTAATTAGACACCAACATAAAACTGAAACATAATGAAACAGTGACGCATGCACATACACAGAGTAGCCATGTGTGTCTCTCCCTCTCCGGCGTCCCCGGCTCCTCCTTTATCTTTCTCCCGCTGATTAGGCAACTCAGCGCCAGGCGTGCATCCTCATGGCCCGGTCATGCCCTCCTCCTCATCACAATGTCTTACTGAAGAGGCAGTCATATGCAGATGTATTTGGTCCTTATGATGTCACAAGTTCCACAAATTCCAAACAAACTGTTTTTGCAGCTTGGTTTAAATAAATGCTCTTTAAATTAAAGGGGTCATGACATGAGGAATCAAATTTTCCATGATCTTTTGACATACGAGGTCATTGTACTATAAAAGCATACAGTAAGTTTCAGAACTGAAAACTTCTGCCTTAACAGGAAAAGTTTTATTTAAACCAAACTGCAAAAATGGCTCGTTTGGAATTTGTGGAACACAATCTCCATATGCAATGCCTATTTTTCATTCATTGCACCCTTAGCCCCACCCACTGGCACTCAGTCAGTCACACAGGTGAAGAGGAGAGAGATGTACTGTGGGAGACTCATCCAAAGTCACCTTCATGTGCCTGTCTGGATTTAAATGTTTTTCTACATAAACATGGACAGACAAACTGCTTTGACAGACCGTCTTTGGTAAACAGCATCATTGATGATAATGGGTTTTTATTGCTTTTGACACGACTCTCGCATCTGGTGTAGACAGGGTGTGTTAACAGTTGTGCTTGAAATTAACCCTCTGGGGTCGGCAAACGCGCCGGCGCGTTTTGCTGTTTTTTTTTCACATAGCAGTAACATAGACTTAAAATACACCGTCATTTATGGTCATATATATACAATCAATACATGATTATAAACTATAGAGGGTCTTCTTTTTTTGTGTACACTCATATTAACATCAAAACCTTGTGTTTTTTTTTTAAATAAATAAAATAAAAAGGGTAAGCTTTCAGCAGTCTCTGTGTTCACGATCATATTTCAGAAACACGTCACTAAAATTAACTTAAACTCCTCGAATTCTTCTCACACAAACATGAAACATATGTCTAAAGAAAGCTTAAAATGTGTACTTTTAAATAAAACAATTCAAATTTAAAACAAATATTCTCCTGCAATGCAATCTGTTTGAAACAAAGCGATGTACAGTTTTTACCGGTCCATCTCATTATCTGTAATGTGATCCCACCCACCAGCAGAGCGCGCCATTCATACGCTAATGTGCTGAGGGGATCAAGGGAAAAGTACACGCCCCCGACTGCGAGATTTGATGTAAACAAACACAACTAAACTTTTCTGCATGCTTGTAAGGATACACAGGCGATCAAACTCTTGGCTATTAAGGAAGAGTTAACATTTTTCTCAGACGAAGAGGTGGACATTTGTATTTTGAAGAGAGATTTGTTCCAGCAGAGGATACAATTTCAAACGAGTAACACCGTGTCCTAACTACACGCGACGCAACGCCGCAACACGCGATAAAAGGTATCTTTTCCATGTTAATCAGAGTTTTTGTCCTAACCAGACGCGACGGCGACACGCGAAGTTTCTAATTTAGAAACGGTTCCTATTTCTGCGACGTCGCGGCTGACAGATCCGCCCACACAGAGATCTCATTGGATAGAAGTTCTGCGTGTCATGAATATTTAATCATCAAACATGACGACGAGGAACTGATTGTCGAAGTTGAAAGGCATTCAATTCTCTACGATAAATCCCACAAATTCCACAAAGACATCAGGAAAAAGGATTCCGTCTGGAGAAGTATAGCTGAAGCATTGAATACACATGGTAAGTTAAGTTTAGACTTTCATCTACAGCGAATGAATGAATGAATGTAGCATTTAGATATAGTAGGCTACTAATGACGCATCAACCTGTGTAAAACAAATTCCGCTTTATTTTCAATGTAAAGTAGAGTGAATAGGCATGACGATTTGTGTCCCTGTATCCAGGGGTGTCATTCCAGACAATCTACTGAAATACAGGCAGGGTGGGGAGTCGCAATGACAATGACAGTAGTCCGAGCTGTGCACACTCGGCGCGCGCGAGGCAGATCTGGCCGCGCCCGCGCTGCTCGTAGTAGAGATATTCAGAGGTAGTCAGTATATTTTGTTAATGTTTTGATTTTTAATAATGTTATTTCTTGATTTGATTATGTCCTTACCCATTTCCAGTGCGGGTGCGGGCCAGCAGTGCGCTTTCACAGAGAGACTCCGCCCACACGCTGTTCTGAATGGCTGTGATTTTTGATTGACGTGTGGCGTCTCACAGTCGCGTCGCGTCTAGTGTGGACAGACACACTTACTGTCGCTGGAATTTTATCGCGTCGCGTGTAGTTAGGACACGGTGTAAGTCATTTAGTTTTCATTAGCTGACATGCTATTTTATATAAACATGTACATATTTTACTAGTGGGACTGTTTCCAGACAGGATTCAAAGTTTGACATTTGACATTCAAAGTATTGACGTCCTAATAGGCAAGTTTTAGTTACATGTAAATGTTGTTATTTACATTGTATGCTGTATGATATAAATATGATATGTAATATGATATAAAAATAATATGAATGTTAGATTATATTTTAATGTGTTTATGCTGACTCGTTATCATCAACAAAGCTTGTGCTTGCAAATATCTGTTCAGGTTAAAATGCACTAACAGTTTAATATATTCGGATGCAATGTGTTGGATGAACTTTATGTGTAAACCCTGACATTTAGTTTTATAATGTTTTGGTGCTTATTCATTTTCTTCCGATTTAGTTTAAAAAATGGCTGTATTCGAGGAGCTGCATGATGTTAGCCAATCAGAACAGTGGGCATTTACGTTGAAGTTTATAGGAAGCGATTATGCCAAAACTGAATGTTTCAGACAGAGGGCCATAGACAGGGTGCAAAATTATCATATATTAATAAATTATAGTTTTAATGAAAAAAAAAAAAACAAACTTTACTAAAATTATAAGCGGACCTCAGGGTCTACTATAAAAAAGAGCATTTCATGACCCCTTTAATGAGGAAGTTTTCAGTTATGAAACTTACAGTATGTTTTTATAGTACAATGACCTCAAAAGTCAGTTAAAAATTTGTATTCCTTATGCCATGACCCCTTTAAATAATACAGCTCATTTTCTTCATCAAACATAAGATAAGGCCAGGCTTCATTTCATATTTCAGGTTGTAAAAATAAATTAATCTGATTTGCTATGTTTGTCTAATGTCATCATTCATTCCACTGACACATAGACATGAGTCTAAGCCTATGATTGACTGGCCACCTGTCCAGGGTGTTTCCTTGCCTTTGTCCCAAGACTGCTTGGATAGGCTCCAGCACTAACTATTACCCTGCATAGGACAAGCGGCTATAAAAGATGGATGGATGAGTCTAAGCACAATATGGAGCTTACTGTATATTGAAGACACACACTTTTTTCAGTTGATTATTGCCACAAGCTGCATTTTTTTAAACCATGGCAATCAGATCAAATAATTTTAATGGCATATATCAGTAGTTAATTAAAAAGTCTGCCCTAAAGCAGCATCATAGTATCCATGCCACGGTGCCTTTAAAATATGCAACCAATGACAATGTGCAGGAGGAATTATCAAGCGTCTTGAGTTTCTTAAAGGGGACCGAACATAAGGAGCTGAATTCAGCCTTGTGATCTCACCCAACAAAACCCTTCCTCATTATTAGATATTTCAATATTGCCAATGAAAGACGAGACTGATAACGACAATTAAAATTAGCACAGCAAAATAATTCTGTGGAGACACCAACACGCTTTTGGTATACAAGGCATTTTAAACACAAGTTGTTCATCAAAAGAGTCATATAAAGGCAAAGATGTTGGCTCCAGAGGCTCATTAGGAATGCATTGTTCCAATTCAAAATCTTGATCGCGGCGAGAAACCGTGCCGGAATTCACATTTGGTGTACAGTACAGTAAACCAATACAAGAACACCCCCACAGATTAATTTATGGCTGAGCATGGTCAAATTACATTATGCAACATTTCCGGTCCTCAATTCTGATTGTGTCCATTTGCAAGAAACCCCTTAAATTAAGAAAACACTTAGTTATAATTGTATGACTATTGTCAATTAGGGTTTTCAAGCAACCTGCAAGACTGTTGATATTTAATAAATGAGACACTTCACTGATGGCATCACTAAACTTGTCTGTGTTTGTGGCAAATGAGAGTTTCAGAACTGCAGAGAGTTTGTGGTGGGGATTTTGATTCATCCCCATGACTTAAGACTTTTGGATGCAGTCATTAAAAAGATTTGTTCAGATTCATTCACTGATCAATTTAGTGAACATTTCCTTGTATAAACGGGAGGAAATCTGTTCATGTCAGATTGTAAACATTTCTGTTAAGAAGGTTGACGTGCGGGGGCCTGGGTAGCTCAGCGAGTATTGACACTGACTACCACCCCTGGAGTCGAATCCAGGGTGTGCTCCAGCCAGGTCTCCTAAGCAACCAAACTGGCCCGGTTGCTAGGGAAGGTAGAGTCACATGGGGTAACCTCCTCGTGGTCACGATTAGGGGTTCTTGCTCTCAATGGGGCATGTGGTAAGTTGTGTGTGGATCGCGGAGAGTTGCATGTGTCTCCACATGCTGTGAGTCTCAGCGGTGCCATGCACAACAAGTCATGTGATAAGATGCGTGGATTGAAGGTCTCAGAAGCGGAGGCAACTGAGACTTGTCCTCCACCACCCGGATTGAGTTACTGTGCCACCATAAGGACCTACTAAGTAGTGGGAATTGGGCATTCCAAATTGGGGAGAAAAGGAAATAAAAAAGTAGGGTACAATGGGGCAAAAGGCTCCTTTGATGTGATTTTCTCCCTAAATACTAAATAGCATCAGAAACTACCATAGTACTTTCCTAAGCACCTGTTTGTCACTATGAACTGCAAATTTGTCCTCTTCAACGAGATCATTGCATGTTATGTTTAAATGTTTATTTTGAGGCAATTTGATATAATATTTAATATATTGTTTTAAATGTGGTAAATTTATGTAGATAAATTATGTGATGTTTATTTTGAATCAAAATACTTATTTGTCATTTTAAGTTTTGTTTAAGGAGATTATATCAAAACATTTACAATAACTCTTATTATCCTAGCATTATCTTATTTTTTAATTTGCCGTCTTAAAAGAATTTGCATACATTGACAAATTGTGCCCTGTAACTATTGCCCCAGTATGTACACTATATCCTCCCTAGGGGCTTTTTACCCTAAGTGAAGAAGCCTTTTACCTCAGGTGTGGGGTAAAAGGCTCCCTCGCCACTTAAATAAAAAGTAATTGTATTCAGAACAGCCTTCTGTTATTTATTTTCACGCATATCATGTTCCTCCATCAATATTCAATAAAAATACATGTATTTCTTAAATCTTGAGACACTTTGTGACCAGAAAATAAAGCAAATTTTCCTTAAGGTGTGCCTTTAGCCCCGTTGTACTCTATTACTTACTGTTATTTAAAGTATAATTTGAATTTAGAGCAACGTAGTCATCGTTTTGCAAGCAATTTTTGTGAAAAATGTAATATAATAATAATATTAATATGTACATTACTTACAACTTTGTCTTCCAATATCTGGCCTGCTTCCATTGCCACTGAATGTCCATGTTGATTCTAAGAAAAGAATATGGACAGATATTGGCACAGCACAATAAATATTGACACATTTATTGAAACATATTAATAAAATAATACAAGTAATTATTTAGGCTTCACCTCAGCATTTTACAATAGAAATTTGAACTAAAATTATTGCCTAAATAAGCAATGGAAAGCAAATGGCCTCTTTTTAATTCAATGTAACACAAAAGTTTATATTTTTTAAATAATGTAATATACCACTTTGGTGTTGATCACCACTTTAACTATGTTCCTGACCCCACACTTGCATTTTTGATGCCAAATGACATTCTGTTATGATCATCTCACATATAACCATTTAACTTATGCAAGGGATAAAATACAGTCAGTCGGTCATCATTGCTAAATGAACTCAGGACTCAATTTGAATCCTCCGCTTCAAATTGGGAGGGATCTTGTATCACCCAAAGGGATTTTTTGCAATTAATGTCTGTCTGACTGTAATTTATACCACTTATTACATGGACGTTTACCAAATAAATATAAAAATAAACATGAAATATCTGCAATATCCGGATGACTGGTCAAATAAGTTTGAGGCCAGATGTGTTCAGAAAAAATTGTTCACTGAATGCCAAGATTGACCAATCAGAATGGAGTATTCCAGAAAGTTGTATAATAAACTTGGGACTTTAACATAATTTTCAACTAATAAAATGCATTGCCTTCAAATGTGCCTTAGTTATGTTCACTCTGGACATTTCAAATTGGTGTGATGCAGAAATCGATTGCTTTAACTGTATGGCTGTCCATTTCAGCTGTTAGATGGCAAGTAGATGGCTTTCAGTCTAAGACATTAAGAAACATTTGACATGTATACTGTGACTTAAAAAAAAAAAAAAGATAAGTATCACCTTTCAAATGTTGTGGCATGTAAACAATAAACATATAATACATATACAATATATGCAAGATAATAAATGCAGTTCAAGATATCTATTGATAGAATATAATGAATTTGAAAATGTTTCAAAAGCTAACATGAAACCAATATGATGAAAACCTGATAAAATATAATTTGTAAAATGAATATTTTCAAATTGTACCTAGAAGGGTTACCTAAAAGCTAAGAGGCGCCAGTAGGAACAGGGGTCCTGTAAAGGAGGGGCTTGAGCATGCGGCTCGACTCTGGCTCTAAGCTCACCCCCTTCCAATCTACTTAACTAAAGTTTGTTAAGGTAAATAATCAAGGATGAGTAAGGGTGGTGGACGGATGCCGGACGAATCATCATGGGAGGATAATCAGTTGCTTATATGTGCTTGCATTATGATTGAAAGGACTGGCTTGACAAGCTTCTCCTGAACCTTTGTTTACAACTTAATTTAATTACAAGTGTTCACATACTTTTTCCAGATAAATTGTGAATAATTAAAAATCATGTTCAACAATGACATTAAAACTACAATTATTTGTTTATCTTTAGTTTGAGCAGATTATATTTGTCTACCAATAGGACTATCAATATCAGACCACATTTTCTGAGTAATTAATACTTTTTAAAAACCATGATGTCGTTCTGGGAAATCTGTGTCTTTTCCATTTCAAAAAGTGATTTTTTTTACAGCAAATTTCTGTAAGAGTTTAAACATTCTATCAGACAATGATAGACTTAAGTGTCTTTAAGTGCTCATAAATTGCACTGTGCACATTTTTAATATAGGTTGGAATATAGCTAAACCAAACAAAATTTATGATGAAGTGACAAAAAGAGGAGGCATATACTTGAAGAGTTCACATCCTGAGAGGATGATATAGATATATATATATATATATATATATATATATATATATATATATATATATATATATATATATATATATATATATATATACATACATACATACATACACACACACTGGGGGCCAAAAGTTTGGAATAATGTACAGATTTGCTGTTTTGGAAGGAAATTTGTATTTTAATTACAAAAAGTGGCATTCAACTGATCAAAGTATAGTCAGGATATTACTGATGTAAAAAAAAAACAGCACCATCACTATTTGAAAAAAGTAATTTTTTATCAAATCTAGACAGCAGCCATCACTCAACATTGAGTATCCTTATCCTTGAGTAATCATGTTAAATTGCTAATTTCCTACTGGAACATCACTTGCCATTATATCAAACACATTTGAAAGCTATTTGGTTCATTAAATGAAGTTGTCACAGTGTGCAATAGACTGGCATGTCTTAAGGTCAATACTAGGTCAATAATGGCAAAACACAAAAACGCTTTCTCTAGAAACTCATCAGTCAATCATTGTTTTGAGGAATGTCTATGCAATGCTTGCAATTGCAAAGAAACTGAAGATTTCATACAAAAGTGTACATTACAGTCTTCAAAGATAAAGGACAACTGGCTCTAACAAGGACAGAAAGTGATGTGGAAGGCCAGATGTACAACTATACAAGAGGATAAGTACATCAGAGTCTCTAGTTTGAGAAATAGATTCCTCACATGTCCTCAGCTGACAGCTTCATTGAATTCTAACTACTCAACACAAGTTTCATGTGCAACAGTAAAGGGAAGACTCAGGGGTGCAGGCCTTATGGGAAGAATTGCAAAAACAAGCCACTTTTGAAACAGAAAAGCAAAAAGAAAGGGTTTGAGTGGGCAAAGAAATACAGACATTGGACAGCAGATAATTGGAAAAGAGTGTTAGGGATCTTAACCCCATTTAGCTTTTGTGGGATCAGCTAGACTGTAAGTCTAGTGAGTAGTGCCCGACAAGACAACCACATCTATGGCAAGTGCTACAGGAAGTGTGGGGTGAAATGTCACCTGAGTATCTGGCCAAGGATCTGCAAAGCTGTCATTGCTGCACGTGGAGGATTTTTTTATGAGAACTCTTTGTAGTTTAAAAAGTTCTGATAATTAATTTTTTAATTTTAATAGTAATTTTTCACGATGTTAATGTCAAGACTATACATTGTAATCAGTTGAATGCTACTTTGGTTTATAAAAAAAAAAACTATTTTTCTTTCCATAAGAGCAAAATCTGTACATTATTCCAAACTTTTGGCCGCCAGTGTATATAAACTCAGCAAAAAAGAAATGTCCCTTTTTAGGACACTGTATTTTAAAGATAATTTTGTAAAACTTCAAATAACTTTACAGATCTTTATTGTAAAGGGTTTAAACAATGTTTTCCATGCTTGTTCAATTAACCACAAACAATTAATGAACATGCACCTGTGGAAAGGTCATTAAGACACCAACAATTTACAGACGATAGGCAATTAAGGTCACAGTTATAAAAACTTAGGACACTAAAAGACCTTTCTACTGACTCTTAAAAACACCAAAAGAAAGATGCCGAGGGTCCCTGCTCATCTTTGTGAACGTGCCTTAGGCATGATGCATGGAGACATGTTGACTGCAGATGTGGCCAGGGCAATACATTGCAATGTCTGTACTGTGAAACACCTAAGACTGCGCTACAGGGAGACAAGAAGGACAGCTGATCGTCCTCGCAGTGGCAGACAACGTGTAACAACACCTTCACAGGATCAGTACATCTGAATATCACACCAGTGGGACAGGTACAGGATGGCAACAACAACTGCCCGAGTTACACCAGGAACGCACAATCCCTCCATCAGTGCTCAGACTGTCCGCAATAGGCTGATAAAGGCTGGACTGTGAGCTTGTAGGCCTGTTGTAAGTCAGGTCCTTACAGACATCACCAGAAACAATGTCACCTATGGGCTCAATCTTACTTTGCTGGACCAGACAGGACTGGCAAAAAGTGTTCTTCACTGACGAGTCACGTTTTGTCTCACCAGATGTGATGGTCAGCGTTTATCGTCGAAGGAATGAGCGTTATGCTGAGGCCTGTACTCTGGAGTGGGATCGATTTGGTGGTGGAGGGTCCGTCATGGTCTGGGGTGGTGTGTCACAGCATCATCGGACTGAGCTTGTTGTCATTGCAGGCAATCTCAATGCTGTGTGTTACAGGAAAGACACCCTCCTCCCTCATGTGGTACCATGTCATCCTAACATGACCCTCCAGCATGACAATGCCAACAGTCATACTGCTCATTCTGTGCATGATTTCCTGCAAGACAGAAATGTCAGTGTTCTGCCATGGCCAGTGAAAAGCCCACATCTCAATCACATTGAGCATGTCTGGGACCTGTTTGATCGGAGGGTGAGGGCTAGGGCCATTCCCCCCAGAAATTTCTAGGAAAATTGCAAGTGCCTTGGTGAAAGAGTGGGGTAACTCAGGGCGCAGCACTGGGCGCAGATCATCATCGTTTGACGAGATTTCAGAAGGACACAAGCCTGGTGAAAGGCCGTTACGGACCTCAGGTGGAACCGTGACGCTAGCAAGATCCAACTTGTCATCCTGAGTCCCATATAGGATTGCACCAATCCTCAGCTGCCTGACTGCGCCATCCATCATGATCCACAGCTGGTCACCTGGCCTTGGTAGAGTGATGCCACGGACAGAAAAATTAACATGTTGGATGCTCTGAAATGCCGCCATCAACCCTTCAGTTGACACAATTGCCTGCTGAGACTGACACCCAGCAATTATGTCCTCCAATGGGGCAATGTATGTCGAACACCTTGGGATTACCGGAGATAGAACTTTGTAAGCCCCAATGAAGGATCGCATATGCACGACGCTGTCTGGAGCATGGCATGAGGCCAAGGTATTGACACAATAGCACCAGCACACCAGATCCAACCGAGAATAGTAAAGGTCACACTTAAAGAGCTTGCAGGATCTTCTTCCAGTTTAAAAGTAATTTATATGGTGTATTTCCCCCACAATAGAGGTCATCAGCAAGCTTGGCCACAAAGCCCTCCTGCAGCAGGTGACCTAACACATGGCACATGAGCTCTTCAAGGGTTGTCTCTGTCCCATGCATATCCATTGTGGATCTTGTGTAAACCTACACCCCCTTGAAGGTGTTCACAACTCCACAATACTTCATGGACTCACATGCCAGGGGTATCTGGTTGAATCAGTGACAATAATATGTTTCCACTGTGCGATGAGACGTAATATCAAGTAGCAATGAGGGCTGGGGCTTCCTATAACAGCCAAATGCGGTAACTAAACGTGACTCTCCATTGGACTTCTTTACCAAGATGGAGGGGTTGAGGTATTCCAACCCAACATAAACCTCTTCAAATTTAGTTTAGAGCTCCAAAAGCTTGGTCCTTGCATAAAGATAGAGGTGACCTTTGAGTTGTTCGGTTCCACAGGCCCCATATACACCATGGACTTGAAGGGCCCTGCAGCACTGTTATAGTCCTGGAAGTAATGGCCAAAGACAAATCATACTCTTGAAGCAGGGACTGAAACTGCGCCACAGTGTCAGATGGGTGGAGGTGCTTGGGGGTCAATTTATACAGGTAGTGAGTGACCACTTTTAGTTGGCTGAACAACTGTCTGGCATAACATATGCACCTCTGTGTGGTTCTCCTGAGGTTCAAAGACAGGTGTCCATAGAAAACATCGAAGTACAGGGACTGATGTGTCTGAACCTAAGGCACCCTGGGGAGCTGCATCTTTGGACTTGTTACAGAGTGAACCATCTTGCACATCATCATCTGCCTCAGACTCACTTTCTAGCACATCCACTATTTGCCATGCCTTCACAGTGTAGTACAAATTGCTATCTGGAAGATAGTCACATTCACTTAAAAAGTGACTCACATCTGAGCGGCCAGCTTGCTTGCACAAGGGACAGACTCTGATGCGATGAGGTCTTCCATGAACAGCATTGAAACTGCTCTTAATATCCCAAGGTGGCCAACGAGGTTCCACACTTTTAACTGTGCAGAGAATTTGCACATCGCCAGATGAGCGACTCTCATCTAACAAGGAGCCCTGGGCTTGCAATATTTCAGGTTTGATGGAGGCCAGGGTACGAGACTGCAGCTCTGTGCCATATCTTTGCTTAAAATGCTTGGGCAGGCTAGGGTGAATTAATTTTAACCATGTGAGGACCACCATATTTTCTAATGTGGTAGAAAGCTCTTCGTCCTCTGTTAACACTTCACCATGGTAACTGAGAACATTAGTACACAACAATGAATCTTCAGCAAAGGCCATAAGTCGTTGGTGTAATCCTCTGGGTGCTCATCACCCACCATGTGAATATCAGAAAAGTCAATGAACTGGGCACCAGTGAACTGAAAGCCAATGTGCTGCCTAATGGCCTGTCATATGAACTCCAAAGTGGAATTTGGGGGTTGGGTGTTGTTGGAGTTGAGATGAATGGTAGACTTCAGAGCGCCCATTTTTTTTTGTGTGGCAAGATGCTTCCCCGGACGGCTGCCTATGTCGCCCATGCCTAAATCCACCCCTGTTGTTATAAAAACAAATATTATCACTGACAAGAAGAAAAAGAACTGTCTCTGCATATTTTAAAAAAAACTGCTTTAGGAAAACATTACAATCTAATAATAATAAAATTATCAAGCTCTTATGGCATATATGTAGTCTGCTAATAGGAGTAAGAGGGGGAAGCTTGGAACAGTAAATCCACCCCTGTTGTTATAAAAACAAATATTATCACTGACAAGAAGAAAAAGAACTGTCTCTGCATATTTAAAAAAAAAATTGCTTTAGGAAAACATTACAATCTAATAATAATAATAATAATTAAAGCTGCGAGCAGCGATGACGGGCCCAAGCCGGTGGCACCGCCACCCCTGTGCCTTTAGGGTTGCTGTGCACGATGGGCAATAACGTAACCTCGCTTTGACTGTCGAGAAGAAGATGTGTGCTGTAGAGCTCCAACGAACATTCGCAACGACAGCTCTCGACCTAGTTAGAAGCATTTCTTGTTTGCATGACATGTGGACTTAATAAATCCTTATCTTGAGCCAAATAAACAAGCTGACATTCAGTACAACCTGTGTCTTTTGTTTAGAACACATACAAATGTTATTTATGTACCGTTTTTGTACGGTACATAAATAAATAAAGCACCATTTTTGAAGACTGCGCATGTGCTGAACGTGCTCTACTATGTAAGAACGAGCCGATTATTGAATCTGGAAATGGGTGGGGCCTGTAACACCTTTAGGAACCAAACGTGCAACACTCATAAATACCGGTTGTAAATCACATTCCCTCACTCGTCTTTGAGATGGCTTCACGTGTTTGGATCGTCGGCAGTTCCATCATCCGCACACCGCATACTCGCTTCTGTGAGCAGCGCCTGGACGGAAACCTCGGTCTTCAGTGTGAGATCACCTGGGACGGCAGAGGAGGCAGACTCTGGGAGCAGCTGTTTCCAGATCTGCGCTCTCTCAGGGCCAAAGCTACAGCTCCAGATATTCTCATTATTCACCTGGGAGGGAACAGTTTGTGTCGGGTGGGCCGCAACCGCCTCGATTTTCTTCGGGAAATAAAGAGTGACCTGACCGAAGTCTTACAAATGTTTCCCAGAACCAGGCTGGTGTTTTCTGGCATTTTACCCCATCTAAATTGGAGAGGACAGACTGGCAGGACTGGCTATGGCATTGAACGAAGCCGGCGGTGGATCAACGGCGCCATGTCTGGCTTCTTGGCAGAGAGGCAGATGCGCTGCATTCACCACAGAAACATCGGCTTGTTCCATCTGTGCAGAGACGGAGTCCACCTGAGTCCAGAGGGAAACCAGCTTCTGCCGAGCAACCTCCCGAGAAGCTCTGCAGGTGGAACTCAGAAGATGAAGCAACAAATGTCCTTTTAAGGGCAGCAACAATGGCTCTTTTAAGAGCCACATTCACTCATTCAAATAAAAAGCATTTTCCAAGTGTGTGAAATTCGTTGTTCCTCACCTTACTTGATGTCAGGTTTCAGATGACTTGTTTTTAAATAAAAATGTCGATTCCTCTTATCCATTCCTTTGTAAGCATTTCAATATAACTTTCAAACCATTTAAGAATCGTGCGCTGTTTTCTGTGCTGACCACAATCCAAAACGTGCCATAAAGCAGCAGTGCTCAAACTTTTTTGTTTTGGTTTATTTATATAAAGACACAGAGAATATTACTTGCCTTACCTGATTAGAATTATAAAAAAAAATAACTAGGGAATCACTAAAACGAGAGAATTATTCTTATTTGATGATACTCTCAAAACATTCCACAACAAATCCTTGAAATTGAATGATATTCAGAACAGAACACGTAATAAAAAAACGCTCTCTTTACAATCAAAATGTTTTTACATTTGCGATGTATTTGGATGCTAAACTATTCTTTATTATAGGCTTTGTACTTTACTCACGCTCCAATACCGACGTAGAAAATCATCCACTTTACATGCGCAAAAATATGTTTGGAAACATCACAGTGGAGCAGTGCTTACTGTGAATGATACGAATTGTACTACTGACTATTTAAACTAGGGCTGGGCGATATGGCAAAATATATTATCACGATATTTTTTTCCATATTGATCGATATCGATATTTGTTACGATATATAATTTAATAATGCTGCCCGTTTGAAAAGTATACTGATAATGATGCCTGAAGAAACCAGAAGGTTCAATAGTTGAACTATATAGTTTATTAACATAAATAAATAACAATGCAAACATTTAACTGTGCAAACATGGATTGGTTGAGAATATATTTTGTTATAAAAGAATATTGATAAACTTTAAATCTAAATGTTAACATTTTACTTTTAGCAAACATGCTTTATCTGCCTTGACAAAACAATGCAAGTTAGCTTGCCTTGTAACTGATTATAAAATATCAAACTAAAAGCTGTGACTACAGTACTATCACATCAAATTTCTTTGGCAGGGCAGCAAACATTTCAAAATGTTTGCAGAGGTACAACCCAGACAACAAATGTAAACAAGTGAACCACAAAGTCCCTGGCAGATTTAAGTACTTAACTGTCAGATAAATAAAATATTAATTGTGTACTGGTTTTAAATATCTCAAATGTTTTAGAGGTAGCAATCTGAGTAAAAAGTGCAAAATGTAAACATTGTAAACCAGTCACTATGCTACACCTTTTAGGTAGTGCTCATGTAACCCTAATTACCCTATTATAGGTTTTTTGCCAGAAAGACTAGTCTGCAAAACTTTTGGACGGAGTAACATTAACATGGGCCCGCATTTTCATACTCTCGGTGTGGTCGCTGGGATGGTACCTTTTCAGGTGACCGAAAAGGTTTTATTTGTGTTTCCCGTCTTGGTTATCACCGACCGACGGCATATTTCGCGAGACCGTCTTTATTTGCGCGTCGTCGCTTTTCAGATATCCAAACCACTTCCATATAATTGACGTCTTGTTACCTTTTTTGTCAACAATTTCCTCAGCTTTGGAGGATAGTTCGAGTTCGTCGTTTCCACTCATTTTTTCTTTACACTCACTTTCTTCACTGCCGGTAGCTCAAACAGTGCTCTGCTAGCAAATGGGCGTGTACTTAGACGCTACAAGCCAAAATCTGCGTTCTGACTGGCTGTTGTCCGTTTATTTCTGCTTTGTAATAGGCTGTTAGGTCTATCCATATCGAGTAAACATGTCAAAAGTTTATCATCGTAGTCTAAATAAATATTATCGCGATGCCATATCGAGATCGTTTTATCGCCCAGCCCTAATTTAAACAGAGTAATTTTTATATGTTAGGTTTACTATTTTATTATTATATTTTATTGCGGATATAATGAACAGGCTGCGATGTCAAGATTGCAATGATGGAGTGTGTGTGTGTGTGTATTTGTAACCTTAAGTAATCATGGTTTATTTATTCATTTATTTATTCATTTGTTCTTTTATTTATTTATTATTTAACATGCATGTGTGCATTATTAAAAGTACCATTGCAGCAACGAGAACGGGTCTGAGCCAAATTATGTTAAAGACGTGTTCTGGTGACTGGCGTGTTTTTAAACCAATCAGATAAGAGTAAATCGAGAGTTAGCGATTAGCTCATCTGATTGGCTACATGAAGAAGGTGGACCCGCCCTCCACTTCGCGACTCCCGTTGGAACTACGTCATTTCAACAACAAATGGTAGATTTATCAGAAAATTAATCAGAAAGAAAATCAATCGCACAGATCGCAAAACAATAATTATAAAAGTGGTTGTTTGCTGCCATTTTTTTTTGTTTTCTTAAAAATGTAAAACACAAGCATATATGTTTTATCACAGGTTTACAATAAAAATAAGAGTGTGATTTCAAAGCATTTTGAAATTTGATCATCATTCTCGGACGTTTTGATACGTTCGGATCGATCAGCCCATCCCTACTTTCTTTAGACATATGTTTCATGTGTTGGTTTTAATAAAGACTCGGAGTACTCATAAAACTCACAGAACGAAATATGCGTCACACTTCACTGCGTTCTCAACATGTACAAGTGTTCTTCATACGTTAAAACAACGAGAATACAGAAAATAGGCTTAGAACTCCACCTAGTGGTTATATTATAGAATTAAAGGAGAAATTACATGAGACAGCTTTATAACTGAAATGGCTTTAACTGAAATAGACTAAAGTTTAATATAACTATTCTGATAAGTGTATATTTCCAACATCATGTTTGTGTTATCAGTTTCTGTAAGTTTTTGTGACGTGTTTCAGAAAGATAATGGCTTAGACAGAGCAATAGTTTATTTTCATCTTAACCGGACATTGAAGTTGATCACTGCAATAATTCATAATTCAATATATTGATACCCGATTTCTTTATCAACTGTTTGTTCAATTGAGACATAAGGGGTGATTTCAAAGCATTTTGAAAGTGACACACTTCCTTCTGCCAGTTGGTGGCGCTATAACTTTGACTCACAGTAGTCACATCCATGTGACACACTGCTGAAGTTTCATCGAGATCAGTTAATATATGCAAAAGTTATAACACACTTCCTTGCTTTTATGCTTCCTTTGTGTGCTTTTTGGAGCTTCAAAGTTCATTTGCAATGTGTTCCACATTCAAACCAAAATATCTGACTCTAGGTCAAAGTATGAAACCAATACCCCACTTTTGTCTGAAGGTGGCGCTACTGAGCCCCTGCACCAGGCATCAAAAAAGAAAATTCAAGTTTGAGGAGCTGCCACAACAACAGTATTTAAGATATCAATAATCCTTTCACACGTCTACATCTGCCGGGTGTTTACATTGTACACATAAAGTTTGAAGTAAATCGTGTAACAATAAGTGGGTGATTTTAAAGTATTTTGAAAGTGACACACTTCCTTCTGCCAGTTGGTGGCGCTATAACTTTGACTCACAATAGTCACATCCATGCGATCGGCCTCTTACAGCTGAACACACCGCTGAAGTTTCATCGAGATCAATTAATGTATGCAGAAGTTATAACACTCTGACTGTTTCTCATTTCTCGCCATCATTTCGTTTCCTCGCCACGGCCAAACCGTTAGAGATATCAAAAATCTGCCGGCAATTTTTCATGCTCAATGTCTTGACATCATGCTGACCGAGTTTGGTGGCGATTGGTGGAATTCTCTGGGAGGAGTATTCCAAATTCCATTGCGTGCGTTTTTCAAACAACCCTAAATAGACGGTTTCCTGTTGGTCTGGGGTAAAAAGTAAAAGTATGAAGGATATATGAAACGATGAGATCTATATGTGTACCCAGTTTCATATTATTACATGCAAGCGTGTTTGAGTTATAGACCAAGTTTTCGGACCCTGTTCCAGGGGCGCTGTCGAGCCCCCTGCCACGCTCGGGTACCAGCTTCAGCCCGGCCCTAATGACCGCAGGTTCTGACCCGTGTGCAAAGTTTCAAGAGTTTTTGAGCATGTTAAGAGCCCCAAAAGTGCCCCGTAAGTCGTAAAAAAAAATAATAATAATAATAATAATAATAATAATCCTAACGAAAACAATAGGGTCCTACGCACTTTGTGCTTGGGCCCTAATAATAATCCTAACGAAAACAATAGGGTCCTACGCACTTTGTGCTTGGGCCCTAATAATAATTAAAGCTGCGAGCAGCGATGACGGGCCCAAGCCGGTGGCACCGCCACCCCTGGGCCTTTAGGGTCGCCGCGCACGACGGGCAATAACGTAAGCTCGCTTCGACCGTCGAGAAGATGTGTGCAAATTCCAAGAAATCCACATTCAAACCAAAATATCTGACTTTCTGTTGGTCTGTTTGTTCACTTGAGACATAAGGGGGTGATTTAAAAGCATTTTGAAAGTGACACACTTCCTTCTGCCAGTTGGTGGCGCTATAACTGACTCACAATAGCAACATCCATGCGATCGGCCTCTTACAGCGAACACACTGCTGAAGTTTCGTCGAGATCAATTAATGTATGCAGAAGTTATAACAGACTTCCTGTTTCTCTTACTGCCTTCTGCCAGTTATTATAGGCTTTGTACTTTACTCACGCTCCAATACCGACGTAGAAAATCATCCTCTTTACATGCGTAAAAATATGCTTGGAAACATCACAGTGGAGCGGTGCTTACTGTGAATGATACTGAATTGTACTACTGACTATTTAAACAGAGTAATTTTTATATGGTAGGTTTACTATTTTATTATTATATTTTATTGCGGCTATAATGAACAGGCTGCAATGTCAAGATTGCAATGATGGAGTGTGTGTGTGTGTGTATTTGTAACCTTAAAGGGGTCATATAATGCCATTTTTGTACAAGTTAATATGAATCTTTAGGGTCTAAATGAAAACTTTGTAATATACTTTTATTAAAAATTCTCATTAGTATTTTAAGAAAACACTAATTTTAACTGCTCAAAAACAGCTCCGTTTTCAGCACGCCGTTTCAGTGCATATGACTTTAAATGATAATGAGGTTTGGTCACCCTGCCCCTCCCTCCGTTCTGGGGGAATTCTAGTCTTGAATCATATGCATTTGCAAGATGTAAACAGTATTTTGCCAGTATTGTGTTACCATTCATCTTCATGCAGTTATAACTGTTTTTTTGACATTACTTCTTAATCAGTAACATACAAGTAAACCAGGTGTAACTTAGTGTTACCATGTTAACTGTAACACCTGCGTACACAGTTTTTAATAACACAATAACCATAACGCGTTGTTCATTATAAACGTGGGATTATGAATTATATTGAGAACGTCGTAACGTTATGGAAAACATGCCGTAATGTACCCTGAGTGTAAACATTAGCCACATGCAGTTTAGCGTTGTTTTGGTTAAACTCACCTCTGAATGCCGCTTTACCTGCAGTTGAGCGTTGTTAAACTCACCGATGAATGGGGTTGTACACCACAATGAGCGTTGTTAAACTCACCGATGAATGCGGTTGCCTATGAACGCGCTAAACCTTTGCTGAGAGGGCACTTTGATATCAGATTGTGAGGGTTTTTAAACATAAAAAAACTGTTGGAGGGCCAGATAAAGATGATCTGGGGGCCACCATTATACTAGCCCTACCATAGATCATTTATTGTAGCCTATTCCTTTTTATTTTTATTTATTGCAGTCTCGACCCATTCGCAGCAGACCATTGCGGTGAGCTTACCCAAGACGTCAAATTTCAACGCTACAGGCTCCGGTTCAGAGATATATAGAAGTCTATCGGACTACCCTGCACGCTATGTTTGCTCTCCTGATCACAACAGAAGTGACGTAGATAGTGACGTGTGCAAAACTGTCCCAATTCTGCTTTTCACAGCTTGGGCCCTTAGCGACTTACTCCGCTAAGTGCACTTTCAACAAGTGTCCACTTCGAGGAAGGCCTTAGGGCATAGTGTGCATATTGGGACAGGGCCTTCCTGTTTTCGGTCGAAGTCCACAGTAGTCGATTGTCGAGTTAACACGCACGATCATTGGTAACTAAGCAATTCAAGAGAACGCTCCCATTTAAGTCAACAGGGTGCAACAGAGTTCTCAACAGAAAATACCACTCTAATCACCCTTTTGCTAATGAAAAAATAATAATCTATAAACAAAGTCGTAACAGCTAAAATAATTTTAGCTCAAATTTATTTATTTGCTAAAATAAAACATTTACTTACTTTCACATGTTTCATTAAGTCCTCGGCAGTTGCATGACCCATGAACTGGGATCCCAGGTATCTTGACTGCACCTGCCCGCCCTCCCAAAAACGTACGTGCAGGTCCAGCTGTTTCGTTTTGGTGGTGCGATTAAGACTTTCGTCGAACATCAGCACGAACGGTCCCGTGATTTTGGAAATTAGTCATCATCCGCTATTCCAAAGCCGTAATGGCTGATGGCTGTCGTTTGCTGGAGACCCTTCACAGCAGTTAGATGTTTTTCACTTTTGAATGAGACTCCAGCGCCCGTACACCCAACATTCCCAATTTAATAGCTTTCTTGCATAAGCAGTAGGCTTCAAATGCGTTATTTGCAACTGGCTTTAACCAAGCACCGAAACTCAGATTTTTCAAGCCAAGTATCGCTAAACTTGCACTTCCTCATAGCTGAATAAAATCCGTTTAACGTCTTTCTGTGGTATCCGAGAGACTCGCGCCAATAACACGAAAGCTCAAAGCTGATTGGCTGTTGCATGTTGGTCTATTTTGTAGTCATAATACAGCGAATTATATTTGGACTAGCTGAAATAAGAAACTACAACACCACGGAATTAAAAAAAAAAACATTCCAAAGCGCTATGGGAGCATTTAAATGAGATTTACATGGACGTAGGAAAATTAAGACCTGTTAAAAATTATTTAAGACCTAGAACACAATACTTCAGCAAATTTAAGACTTTTTAAGGCCTTAAATTGTGATTTTGAAATTTTAGACTTTTTAAGACTTTTTAAGACCCCGTGAAACCCTGTTCTGAGTAACATCACCAAAGCAATGACGCTCACGACTCCCGTTGAAGTATCCAGCATCTCTAAGGTCTGCAAATAACTCCATCCAGAACTGAGACCTATATACATTTTTAAGAGTCCTCAAGCTGATGTTTACACCGTGTACAGCGTACGAGTGGCCCTCGTTAAAATATTGAACGCTAATGATGCAGTATGTCTTGTTTTTCCGTCTGGTCCGCGTCTTTTAAAAACTCCAAACACCGTTCTCAACAGTCAACACGTACAAGTCTTCTTCTTACGTTAAAACAACGAGAATACAGAAAATGTGCTTACACCTCCACCTAGTGGTTATATTATAGAATTAAAGGAGAAATTACATATGAGACAGCTTTATAACTGAAATGGCTTTAACTGAAATAGACAAGTTTAATATAACTATTCTGATAAGTGTATATTTCCAAAATCATGTTTGTGTTATCCGTTTCTGTAAGTTTTTGTGATGTGTTTCAGAAAGATAATCGCTTAGACAGAGCAATAGTTTATTTTCATCTTAACCGGACATCACAGTTGATCACTGAAATAATTCATAATTCAATATATTGATACCCGATTTCTTTATCAACTGTTTGTTCAATTGAGACATAAGGGGGTGATTTCAAAGCATTTTGAAAGTGACGCTATAACTTTGACTCACAATAGTCACATCCACGCGACCGCCTCTTCCAGTGAAGAAACTGCTGAAGTTTCATCGAGATCAAGTAATGTATGCAGAAGTTATAACACACTTCCTTGCTGTTTAAGCTGCATTTATGTGCTTTTTTGAGCTTCAAAGTTCTTGTGCAATGTGTTCCACATTCAAACCAAAATATCTGACTGTAGGTCAAAGTATGAAACCAATACCCCACTTTTGTCTGAAGGTGGCGCTACTGAGCCCCTGCACCAGGCATCAAAAAAGAAAATTCAAGTTTGAAGAGCTGCCACGACAACAGTATTTAAGATATCAATAATCCTTTCACACGTCTACATCTGCCGGTGTTTACATTATACACATAAAGTTTGAAGTAAATCATGTAAAAATAAGTGGGTGATTTTAAAGCATTTTGAAAGTGACACACTTCCTTCTGCCAGTTGGTGGCGCTATAACTTTGACTCACAATAGTCACATCCATGCGATCGGCCTCTTACAGCGAACACACCGCTGAAGTTTCATCGAGATCAATTAATGTATGCAGAAGTTATAACACTCTGACTGTTTCTCGTTTCTCGCCATCATTTCGTTTCCTCGCCACGGCCAAACCGTTAGAGATATCAAAAATCTGCCGGCAATTTTTCATGCTCAATGTCTTGACATCATGCTGACCGAGTTTGGTGGCGATTGGTGGAATTGTCTGGGAGGAGTATTCCAAATTCCATTGCGTGCGTTTTTCAAACAACCCTAAATAGACGGTTTCCTGTTGGTCTGGGGTAAAAAGTAAAAGTATGAAGGATATATGAAACGATGAGATCTATATGTGTACCGAGTTTCATATTATTACATGCAAGCGTGTTTGAGTTATAGACCAAGTTTTCGGACCCTGTTCCAGGGGCGCTGTCTAGCCCCTGCCACGCCCGGTACCAGCTTCAGCCCGGCCCTAATGACCGCAGGTTCTGACCCGTGTGCAAAGTTTCAAGAGTTTTTGAGCATGTTAAGAGCCCCAAAAGTGCCCGTAAGTCGTAAAATAATAAAATAATAATAATAATTAAAGCTGCGAAGCAGCGCATGAGCGGGCCCAAGCCGGTGGCACCGCCACCCCCGTGCCTTTAGGGTTGCTGTGCATGATGGGCAATAACGTAACCTCGCTTTGACTGTCGAGAAGAAGATGTGTGCTGTAGAGCTCCAACGAACATTCATAACGACAGCTCTCGACCTAGTTAGAAGCATTTCTTGTTTGCATGACATGTGGACTTAATAAATCCTTATCTTGAGCCAAATAAACAAGCTGACATTCAGTACAACCTGTGTCTTTTGTTTAGAACACATACAAATGTTATTTATGTACCGTTTTTGTACGGTACATAAATAAATAAAGCACCGCTTTTTGAAGACTGCGCATGTGCGAACGTGCTCTACTATGTAAGAACGAGCCGATTATTGAATCTGGAAATGGGTGGGGCCTGTAACACCTTTAGGAACCAAACGTGCAACACTCATAAATACCGGTTGTAAATCACATTCCCTCACTCGTCTTTGAGATGGCTTCACGTGTTTGGATCGTCGGCAGTTCCATCATCCGCACACTGCATACTCGCTTCTGTGAGCAGCGCCTGGACGGAAACCTCGGTCTTCAGTGTGAGATCACCTGGGACGGCAGAGGAGGCAGACTCTGGGAGCAGCTGTTTCCAGCTCTGCGCTCTCTCAGGGCCAAAGCTACAGCTCCAGATATTCTCATTATTCACCTGGGAGGGAACAGTTTGTGTCGGGTGGGCCGCAACCGCCTCGATTTTCTTCGGAAATAAAGAGTGACCTGACCGAAGTCTTACAAATGTTTCCCAGAACCAGGCTGGTGTTTTCTGGCATTTTACCCCGTCTAAATTGGAGAGGACAGACTGGCAGGACTGGCTATGGCATTGAACGAAGCCGGCGGTGGATCAACGGCGCCATGTCTGGCTTCTTGGCAGAGAGGCAGATGCGCTGCATTCACCACAGAAACATCGGCTTGTTCCATCTGTGCAGAGACGGAGTCCACCTGAGACCAGAGGGAAACCAGCTTCTGCCGAGCAACCTCCGAGAAGCTCTGCAGGTGGAACTCAGAAGATGAAGCAACAAATGTCCTTTTAAGGGCAGCAACAATGGCTCTTTTAAGAGCCACATTCACTCATTCAAATAAAAAGCATTTTCCAAGTGTGTGAAATTCGTTGTTCCTCACCTTACTTGATGTCAGGTTTCAGATGACTTGTTTTTAAATAAAAATGTCGATTCCTCTTATCCATTCCTTTGTAAGCATTTCAATATAACTTTCAAACCATTTAAGAATCGTGCGCTGTTTTCTGTGCTGACCACAATCCAAAACGTGCCATAAAGCAGCGGTGCTCAAACTTTTTTGTTTTGGTTTATTTATATAAAGACACAGAGAATATTACTTGCCTTACCTGATTAGAATTATAAAAAAATAACTAGGGAATCACTAAAACGAGAGAATTATTCTTATTTGATGATACTCTCAAAACATTCCACAACAAATCCTTGAAATTGAATGATATTCAGAACAGAACACGAATAAAAAACGCTCTCTTTACAATCAAAATGTTTTTACATTTGCGATGTATTTGGATGCTAAACTATTCTTTATTATAGGCTTTGTACTTTACTCACGCTCCAATACCGACGTAGAAAATCATCCGCTTTACATGCGTAAAAATATGCTTGGAAACATCACAGTGAGCGGTGCTTACTGTGAATGATACTAATTGTACTACTGACTATTTAAACTAGGGCTGGGCGATATGGCAAAATATATTATCACGATATTTTTTCCATATTGATCGATATCGATATTTGTTACTGATATATAATTTAATAATGCTGCCCGTTTGAAAAGTATACTGATAATGATGCCTGAAGAAACCAGAAGGTTCAATAGTTGAACTATATAGTTTATTAACATAAATAAATAACAATGCAAACATTTAACTGTGCAAACATGGATTGGTTGAGAATATATTTTGTTATAAAAGAATATTGATAAACTTTAAATCTAAATGTTAACATTTTACTTTTAGCAAACATGCTTTATCTGCCTTGACAAAACAATGCAAGTTAGCTTGCCTTGTAACTGATTATAAAATATCAAACTAAAAGCTGTGACTACAGTACTATCACATCAAATTTCTTTGGCAGGGCAGCAAACATTTCAAAATGTTTGCAGAGGTACAACCAAGACAACAAATGTAAACAAGTGAACCACAAAGTCCCTGGCAGATTTAAGTACTTAACTGTCAGATAAATAAAATATTAATTGTGTACTGGTTTTAAATATCTCAAATGTTTTAGAGGTAGCAATCTGAGTAAAAAGTGCAAAATGTAAACATTGTAAACCAGTCACTATGCTACACCTTTTAGGTAGTGCTCATATGTAACCCTAATTACCCTATTATAGGTTTTTTGCCAGAAAGACTAGTCTGCAAAACTTTTGGACGGAGTAACATTAACATGGGCCCGCATTTTCATACTCTCGGTGTGGTCGCTGGGATGGTACCTTTTCAGGTGACCGAAAAGGTTTTATTTGTGTTTCCCGTCTTGGTTATCACCGACCGACGGCATATTTCGCGAGACCGTCTTTATTTGCGCGTCGTCGCTTTTCAGATATCCAAACCACTTCCATATAATTGACGTCTTGTTACCTTTTTTGTCAACAATTTCCTCAGCTTTGGAAGATAGTTCGAGTTCGTCGTTTCCACTCATTTTTTCTTTACACTCACTTTCTTCACTGCCGGTAGCTCAAACAGTGCTCTGCTAGCAAATGGGCGTGTACTTAGACGCACAAGCCAAAATCTGCGTTCTGACTGGCTGTTGTCCGTTTATTTCTGCTTTGTAATAGGCTGTTAGGTCTATCCATATCGAGTAAACATGTCAAAAGTTTATCATCGTAGTCTAAATAAATATTATCGCGATGCCATATCGAGATCGTTTTATCGCCCAGCCCTAATTTAAACAGAGTAATTTTTATATGTTAGGTTTACTATTTTATTATTATATTTTATTGCGGATATAATGAACAGGCTGCGATGTCAAGATTGCAATGATGGAGTGTGTGTGTGTGTGTATTTGTAACCTTAAGTAATCATGGTTTATTTATTCATTTATTTATTCATTTGTTCTTTTATTTATTTATTATTTAACATGCATGTGTGCATTATTAAAAGTACCATTGCAGCAACGAGAACGGGTCTGAGCCAAATTATGTTAAAGATGTGTTCTGGTGACTGGCGTGTTTTTAAACCAATCAGATAAGAGTAAATCGAGAGTTAGCGATTAGCTCATCTGATTGGCTACATGAAGAAGGTGGACCCGCCCTCCACTTCGCGACTCCCGTTGGAACTACGTCATTTCAACAACAAATGGTAGATTTATCAGAAAATTAATCAGAAAGAAAATCAATCGCAAAGATCGCAAAACAATAATTATAAAAGTGGTTGTTTGCTGCCATTTTTTTTGTTTTCTTAAAAATGTAAAACACAAGCATATATGTTTTATCACAGGTTTACAATAAAAATAAGAGTGTGATTTCAAAGCATTTTGAAATTTGATCATCATTCTCGGACGCTTTGATACGTTCGGATCGATCAGCCCATCCCTACTTTCTTTAGACATATGTTTCATGTGTTGGTTTTAATAAAGACTCGGAGTACTCATAAAACTCACAGAACGAAATATGCGTCACACTTTACTGCGTTCTCAACAACATGTACAAGTCTTCTTCATACGTTAAAACAACGAGAATACAGAAAATAGGCTTAGAACTCCACCTAGTGGTTATATTATAGAATTAAAGGAGAAATTACATGAGACAGCTTTATAACTGAAATGGCTTTAACTGAAATAGACTAAAGTTTAATATAACTATTCTGATAAGTGTATATTTCCAACATCATGTTTGTGTTATCAGTTTCTGTAAGTTTTTGTGACGTGTTTCAGAAAGATAATGGCTTAGACAGAGCAATAGTTTATTTTCATCTTAACCGGACATTAAAGTTGATCACTGCAATAATTCATAATTCAATATATTGATACCCGATTTCTTTATCAACTGTTTGTTCAATTGAGACATAAGGGGTGATTTCAAAGCATTTTGAAAGTGACACACTTCCTTCTGCCAGTTGGTGGCGCTATAACTTTGACTCACAGTAGTCACATCCATGTGACACACTGCTGAAGTTTCATCGAGATCAGTTAATATATGCAAAAGTTATAACACACTTCCTTGCTTTTATGCTTCCTTTGTGTGCTTTTTGGAGCTTCAAAGTTCATTTGCAATGTGTTCCACATTCAAACCAAAATATCTGACTCTAGGTCAAAGTATGAAACCAATACCCCACTTTTGTCTGAAGGTGGCGCTACTGAGCCCCTGCACCAGGCATCAAAAAAGAAAATTCAAGTTTGAAGAGCTGCCACAACAACAGTATTTAAGATATCAATAATCCTTTCACACGTCTACATCTGCCGGGTGTTTACATTATACACATAAAGTTTGAAGTAAATCGTGTAACAATAAGTGGGTGATTTTAAAGCATTTTGAAAGTGACACACTTCCTTCTGCCAGTTGGTGGCGCTATAACTTTGACTCACAATAGTCACATCCATGCGATCGGCCTCTTACAGCGAACACACCGCTGAAGTTTCATCGAGATCAATTAATGTATGCAGAAGTTATAACACTCTGACTGTTTCTCGTTTCTCGCCATCATTTCGTTTCCTCGCCACGGCCAAACCGTTAGAGATATCAAAAATCTGCCGGCAATTTTTCATGCTCAATGTCTTGACATCATGCTGACCGAGTTTGGTGGCGATTGGTGGAATTCTCTGGGAGGAGTATTCCAAATTCCATTGCGTGCGTTTTTCAAACAACCCTAAATAGACGGTTTCCTGTTGGTCTGGGGTAAAAAGTAAAAGTATGAAGGATATATGAAACGATGAGATCTATATGTGTACCGAGTTTCATATTATTACATGCAAGCGTGTTTGAGTTATAGACCAAGTTTTCGGACCCTGTTCCAGGGGCGCTGTCGAGCCCCTGCCACGCCCGGGTACCAGCTTCAGCCCGGCCCTAATGACCGCAGGTTCTGACCCGTGTGCAAAGTTTCAAGAGTTTTTGAGCATGTTAAGAGCCCCAAAAGTGCCCCGTAAGTCGTAAAAAAAAAATAATAATAATAATAATAATAATAATTAAAGCTGCGAAAGCAGCTGCATGACTGGGCCCTAAGCCGGGTGGCACCGCCACCCCCGTGCCTTTAGGGTTGCTGTGCACGATGGGCAATAACGTAACCTCGCTTTGACTGTCGAGTAGAAGATGTGTGCTGTAGAGCTCCAACGAACATTCGCAACGACAGCTCTCGACCTAGTTAGAAGCATTTCTTGTTTGCATGACATGTGGACTTAATAAATCCTTATCTTGAGCCAAATAAACAAGCTGACATTCAGTACAACCTGTGTCTTTTGTTTAGAACACATACAAATGTTATTTATGTACCGTTTTTGTACGGTACATAAATAAATAAAGCACCGTTTTTGAAGACTGCGCATGTGCTGAACGTGCTCTACTATGTAAGAACGAGCCGATTATTGAATCTGGAAATGGGTGGGGCCTGTAACACCTTTAGGAACCAAACGTGCAACACTCATAAATACCGGTTGTAAATCACATTCCCTCACTCGTCTTTGAGATGGCTTCACGTGTTTGGATCGTCGGCAGTTCCATCATCCGCACACTGCATACTCGCTTCTGTGAGCAGCGCCTGGACGGAAACCTCGGTCTTCAGTGTGAGATCACCTGGGACGGCAGAGGAGGCAGACTCTGGGAGCAGCTGTTTCCAGCTCTGCGCTCTCTCAGGGCCAAAGCTACAGCTCCAGATATTCTCATTATTCACCTGGGAGGGAACAGTTTGTGTCGGGTGGGCCGCAACCGCCTCGATTTTCTTCGGGAAATAAAGAGTGACCTGACCGAAGTCTTACAAATGTTTCCCAGAACCAGGCTGGTGTTTTCTGGCATTTTACCCCGTCTAAATTGGAGAGGACAGACTGGCAGGACTGGCTATGGCATTGAACGAAGCCGGCGGTGGATCAACGGCGCCATGTCTGGCTTCTTGGCAGAGAGGCAGATGCGCTGCATTCACCACAGAAACATCGGCTTGTTCCATCTGTGCAGAGACGGAGTCCACCTGAGACCAGAGGGAAACCAGCTTCTGCCGAGCAACCTCCGAGAAGCTCTGCAGGTGGAACTCAGAAGATGAAGCAACAAATGTCCTTTTAAGGGCAGCAACAATGGCTCTTTTAAGAGCCACATTCACTCATTCAAATAAAAAGCATTTTCCAAGTGTGTGAAATTCGTTGTTCCTCACCTTACTTGATGTCAGGTTTCAGATGACTTGTTTTTAAATAAAAATGTCGATTCCTCTTATCCATTCCTTTGTAAGCATTTCAATATAACTTTCAAACCATTTAAGAATCGTGCGCTGTTTTCTGTGCTGACCACAATCCAAAACGTGCCATAAAGCAGCGGTGCTCAAACTTTTTTGTTTTGGTTTATTTATATAAAGACACAGAGAATATTACTTGCCTTACCTGATTAGAATTATAAAAAAATAACTAGGGAATCACTAAAACGAGAGAATTATTCTTATTTGATGATACTCTCAAAACATTCCACAACAAATCCTTGAAATTGAATGATATTCAGAACAGAACACTAATAAAAAAACGCTCTCTTTACAATCAAAATGTTTTTACATTTGCGATGTATTTGGATGCTAAACTATTCTTTATTATAGGCTTTGTACTTTACTCACGCTCCAATACCGACGTAGAAAATCATCCGCTTTACATGCTAAAAAATATGCTTGGAAACATCACAGTGGAGCGGTGCTTACTGTGAATGATACTGAATTGTACTACTGACTATTTAAACTAGGGCTGGGCGATATGGCAAAATATATTATCACGATATTTTTTTCCATATTGATCGATATCGATATTTGTTACGATATATAATTTAATAATGCTGCCCGTTTGAAAAGTATACTGATAATGATGCCTGAAGAAACCAGAAGGTTCAATAGTTGAACTATATAGTTTATTAACATAAATAAATAACAATGCAAACATTTAACTGTGCAAACATGGATTGGTTGAGAATATATTTTGTTATAAAAGAATATTGATAAACTTTAAATCTAAATGTTAACATTTTACTTTTAGCAAACATGCTTTATCTGCCTTGACAAAACAATGCAAGTTAGCTTGCCTTGTAACTGATTATAAAATATCAAACTAAAAGCTGTGACTACAGTACTATCACATCAAATTTCTTTGGCAGGGCAGCAAACATTTCAAAATGTTTGCAGAGGTACAACCAAGACAACAAATGTAAACAAGTGAACCACAAAGTCCCTGGCAGATTTAAGTACTTAACTGTCAGATAAATAAAATATTAATTGTGTACTGGTTTTAAATATCTCAAATGTTTTAGAGGTAGCAATCTGAGTAAAAAGTGCAAAATGTAAACATTGTAAAGCAGTCAGTATGCTACACCTTTTAGGTAGTGCTCATGTAACCCTAATTACCCTATTATAGGTTTTTTGCCAGAAAGACTAGTCTGCAAAACTTTTGGACGGAGTAACATTAACATGGGCCCGCATTGTCATACTCTCGGTGTGGTCGCTGGGATGGTACCTTTTCAGGTGACCGAAAAGGTTTTATTTGTGTTTCCCGTCTTGGTTATCACCGACCGACGGCATATTTCGCGAGACCGTCTTTATTTGCGCGTCGTCGCTTTTCAGATATCCAAACCACTTCCATATAATTGACGTCTTGTTACCTTTTTTGTCAACAATTTCCTCAGCTTTGGAAGATAGTTCGAGTTCGTCGTTTCCACTCATTTTTTCTTTACACTCACTTTCTTCACTGCCGGTAGCTCAAACAGTGCTCTGCTAGCAAATGGGCGTGTACTTAGACGCACAAGCCAAAATCTGCGTTCTGACTGGCTGTTGTCCGTTTATTTCTGCTTTGTAATAGGCTGTTAGGTCTATCCATATCGAGTAAACATGTCAAAAGTTTATCATCGTAGTCTAAATAAATATTATCGCGATGCCATATCGAGATCGTTTTATCGCCCAGCCCTAATTTAAACAGAGTAATTTTTATATGTTAGGTTTACTATTTTATTATTATATTTTATTGCGGATATAATGAACAGGCTGCGATGTCAAGATTGCAATGATGGAGTGTGTGTGTGTGTGTGTGTATTTGTAACCTTAAGTAATCATGGTTTATTTATTCATTTATTTATTCATTTGTTCTTTTATTTATTTATTATTTAACATGCATGTGTGCATTATTAAAAGTACCATTGCAGCAACGAGAACGGGTCTGAGCCAAATTATGTTAAAGACGTGTTCTGGTGACTGGCGTGTTTTTAAACCAATCAGATAAGAGTAAATCGAGAGTTAGCGATTAGCTCATCTGATTGGCTACATGAAGAAGGTGGACCCGCCCTCCACTTCGCACTCCCGTTGGAACTACGTCATTTCAACAACAAATGGTAGATTTATCAGAAAATTAATCAGAAAGAAAATCAATCGCAAAGATCGCAAAACAATAATTATAAAAGTGGTTGTTTGCTGCCATTTTTTTTGTTTTCTTAAAAATGTAAAACACAAGCATATATGTTTTATCACAGGTTTACAATAAAAATAAGAGTGTGATTTCAAAGCATTTTGAAATTTGATCATCATTCTCGGACGTTTTGATACGTTCGGATCGATCAGCCCATCCCTACTTTCTTTAGACATATGTTTCATGTGTTGGTTTTAATAAAGACTCGGAGTACTCATAAAACTCACAGAACGAAATATGCGTCACACTTCACTGCGTTCTCAACAACATGTACAAGTCTTCTTCATACGTTAAAACAACGAGAATACAGAAAATAGGCTTAGAACTCCACCTAGTGGTTATATTATAGAATTAAAGGAGAAATTACATGAGACAGCTTTATAACTGAAATGGCTTTAACTGAAATAGACTAAAGTTTAATATAACTATTCTGATAAGTGTATATTTCCAACATCATGTTTGTGTTATCAGTTTCTGTAAGTTTTTGTGACGTGTTTCAGAAAGATAATGGCTTAGACAGAGCAATAGTTTATTTTCATCTTAACCGGACATTGAAGTTGATCACTGCAATAATTCATAATTCAATATATTGATACCCGATTTCTTTATCAACTGTTTGTTCAATTGAGACATAAGGGGGTGATTTCAAAGCATTTTGAAAGTGACACACTTCCTTCTGCCAGTTGGTGGCGCTATAACTTTGACTCACAGTAGTCACATCCATGTGACACACTGCTGAAGTTTCATCGAGATCAGTTAATATATGCAAAAGTTATAACACACTTCCTTGCTTTTATGCTTCCTTTGTGTGCTTTTTGGAGCTTCAAAGTTCATTTGCAATGTGTTCCACATTCAAACCAAAATATCTGACTCTAGGTCAAAGTATGAAACCAATACCCCACTTTTGTCTGAAGGTGGCGCTACTGAGCCCCTGCACCAGGCATCAAAAAAGAAAATTCAAGTTTGAGGAGCTGCCACAACAACAGTATTTAAGATATCAATAATCCTTTCACACGTCTACATCTGCCGGGTGTTTACATTGTACACATAAAGTTTGAAGTAAATCGTGTAACAATAAGTGGGTGATTTTAAAGTATTTTGAAAGTGACACACTTCCTTCTGCCAGTTGGTGGCGCTATAACTTTGACTCACAATAGTCACATCCATGCGATCGGCCTCTTACAGCGAACACACCGCTGAAGTTTCATCGAGATCAATTAATGTATGCAGAAGTTATAACACTCTGACTGTTTCTCATTTCTCGCCATCATTTCGTTTCCTCGCCACGGCCAAACCGTTAGAGATATCAAAAATCTGCCGGCAATTTTTCATGCTCAATGTCTTGACATCATGCTGACCGAGTTTGGTGGCGATTGGTGGAATTCTCTGGGAGGAGTATTCCAAATTCCATTGCGTGCGTTTTCAAACAACCCTAAATAGACGGTTTCCTGTTGGTCTGGGGTAAAAAGTAAAAGTATGAAGGATATATGAAACGATGAGATCTATATGTGTACCCAGTTTCATATTATTACATGCAAGCGTGTTTGAGTTATAGACCAAGTTTTCGGACCCTGTTCCAGGGGCGCTGTCGAGCCCCCTGCCACGCCCGGTACCAGCTTCAGCCCGGCCCTAATGACCGCAGGTTCTGACCCGTGTGCAAAGTTTCAAGAGTTTTTGAGCATGTTAAGAGCCCCAAAAGTGCCCCGTAAGTCGTAAAAAAAATAATAATAATAATAATAATAATAATAATAATCCTAACGAAAACAATAGGGTCCCACGACTTTGTGCTTGGGCCCTAATAATAACCTAACGAAACAATAGGGTCCTACGACTTTGTGCTTGGGCCCTAATAATATTAAAGCTGCGAGCAGCGATGACGGCCCAGCCGGTGGCACCGCCACCCTGGGCCTTTAGGGTCGCCACGCACGACGGGCAATAACGTAAGCTCGCTTCGACCGTCGAGAAGATGTGTGCAAATTCCAAGAAATCCACATTCAAACCAAAATATCTGACTTTCTGTTGGTCTGTTTGTTCACTTGAGACATAAGGGGTGATTTAAAAGCATTTTGAAAGTGACACACTTCCTTCTGCCAGTTGGTGGCGCTATAACTGACTCACAATAGCAACATCCATGCGATCGGCCTCTTACAGCGAACACACTGCTGAAGTTTCGTCGAGATCAATTAATGTATGCAGAAGTTATAACAGACTTCCTGTTTCTCTTACTGCCTTCTGCCAGTTATTATAGGCTTTGTACTTTACTCACGCTCCAATACCGACGTAGAAAATCATCCTCTTTGCATGCGTAAAAATATGCTTGGAAACATCACAGTGAGCGGTGCTTACTGTGAATGATACTGAATTGTACTACTGACTATTTAAACAGAGTAATTTTTATATGGTAGGTTTACTATTTTATTATTATATTTTATTGCGGCTATAATGAACAGGCTGCAATGTCAAGATTGCAATGATGGAGTGTGTGTGTGTGTGTGTGTATTTGTAACCTTAAAGGGGTCATATAATGCCATTTTTGTACAAGTTAATATGAATCTTTAGGGTCTAAATGAAAACTTTGTAATATACTTTTATTAAAAATTCTCATTAGTGTTTTAAGAAAACACAAATTTTAACTGCTCAAAAACAGCTCCGTTTTCAGCACGCCGTTTCAGTGCATATGACTTTAAATGATAATGAGGTTTGGTCACCCCGCCCCTCCCTCCGTTCTGGGGAATTGTAGTCTTGAATCATATGCATTTGCAAGATGTAAACAGTATTTTGCCAGTATTGTGTTACCATTCATCTTCATGCAGTTATAACTGTTTTTTTTACATTACTTCTTAATCAGTAACATACAAGTAAACCAGGTGTAACTTAGTGTTACCATGTTAACTGTAACACCTGCGTACACAGTTTTTAATAACACAATAACCATAACGCATTGTTCATTATAAACGTGTGATTATGAATTATATTGAGAACGTCGTAACGTTATGGAAAACATGCCGTAATGTACCCTGAGTGTAAACATTAGCCACATGCAGTTTAGCGTTGTTTTGGTTGAACTCACCTCTGAGTGCTGCTTTACCTGCAGTTGAGCGTTGTTAAACACACCGATGAATGGTGTTGTACGCCACAATGAGCGTTGTTAAACTCACCGATGAATGCGGTTGCCTATGAACGCTTAAACCTTTGCTGAGAGGGCACTTTGATATCAGATTGTGAGGGTTTTTAAAAATAAAAAAACTGTTGGAGAGTCAGATAAAGATGATCTGGGGGCCACCATTATACTAGCCCTGCCATAGATCATTCATTGTAGCCTATTCCTTTTTATTTTTATTTATTGCAGTCTCGACCCATTCGCAGCAGACTAAAAACGTACGTGCAGGTCCAGCTGTTTCGTTTTGGTGGTGCGATGAAGACTTTCGTCGAACATCAGCACGAACGGTCCCGTGATTTTGGAAATTAGTCATCATCCGCTATTCCAAAGCGCGTAATGGCTGATGGCTGTAGTTTGCTGGAGACCCTTGACAGCAGTTAGATATTTTTCACTTTTTGAATGAGACTCCAGAGCCCGTACACCCAACATTCCCAATTTAATAGCTTTCTTGCATAAGCAGTAGGCTTCAAATGCGTTATTTGCAACTGGGTTTAACCAAGCACGAAATTCAGATTTTTCAAGCCAAGTATCGCTAAACTTGCACTTCCTCATAGCTGAATAAAATCCGTTTAACGCCTTTCTGTTGTATCCGAGAGACTCGCCAATAACACTAAAGCTCAAAGCTGGCTGTTGCATGTTGGTCTATTTTGTAGTCATAATACAGCTGAATTATATTTGGACTAGCTGAAATAAGAAACTACAACACCACGGAAGTAAAAAAAGAAACATTCCAAAGCGCTAGGGAGCATTTAAATGAGATTTACATGGACGTAGGAAAATTAAGACCTGTTAAAAATTATTTAAGACCTAGAACACAATACTTCAGCAAATTTAAGACTTTTTAAGGCCTTAAATTGTGATTTTGAAATTTTAGACTTTTTAAGACTTTTTAAGACCCCGTGGAAACCCTGTTTTTTTTTTTTTTTTTTTTTTTTGTAGAGTATTTTTTTATTGTATCACCAAAGCAATGACGCTCACGACTCCCGTTGAAGTATCCAGCATCTCTAAGGTCTGCAAATAACTCCATCCAGAACTGAGACCTATATACATTTTGAAGAGTCCTCAAGCTGATGCTTACACCGTGTACAGCGCACGAGTGGCCCTCGTTAAAATATTGAACGCAATGATGCAGTATGTCTTGTTTTTCCGTCTGGTCCGCGTCTTTTAAAATCTCCAAACACCGTTCTCAACAGTCAACACGTACAAGTGTTCTTCTTACGTTAAAACAACGAGAATACAGAAAATGTGCTTAGACCTCCATCTAGTGGTTATATTATAGAATTAAAGGAGAAATTACATATGAGACAGCTTTATAACTGAAATAGACAAGTTTAATATAACTATACTGATAAGTGTATATTTCCAACGCCATGTTTGTGTTATCCGCTTCTGTAAGTTTTTGTGACGTGTTTCAGAAAGATAATCGCTTAGACAGAGTAATAGTTTATTTTCATCTTAACCGGACATCACAGTTGATCAGTGAAATAATTCATAATTCAATATATTGATACCGATTTCTTTATCAACTATTTGTTCAATTGAGACATAAGGGGGTGAATTCAAAGCATTTTGAAAGTGACACACTTCCTTCTGCCAGTTGGTGGCGCTATAACTTTGACTCACAGTAGTCACATCCATGTGACACACTGCTGAAGTTTCATCGAGATCAGTTAATATATGCAAAAGTTATAACACACTTCCTTGCTTTTATGCTTCCTTTGTGTGCTTTTTGGAGCTTCAAAGTTCATTTGCAATGTGTTCCACATTCATACCAAAATATCTGACTCTAGGTCAAAGTATGAAACCAATACCCCACTTTTGTCTGAAGGTGGCGCTACTGAGCCCCTGCACCAGGCATCAAAAAGAAAATTCAAGTTTGAAGAGCTGCCACAACAACAGTATTTAAGATATCAATAATCCTTTCACACGCCTACATCTGCTGGGTGTTTACATTATACACATAAAGTTTGAAGTAAATCGTGTAAAAATAAGTGGGTGATTTTAAAGCATTTTGAAAGTGACACACTTCCTTCTGCCAGTTGGTGGCGCTATAACTTTGACTCACAATAGTCACATCCATGCGACGGCCTCTTACAGCGAACACACCGCTGAAGTTTCATCGAGATCAATTAATGTATGCAGAAGTTATAACACTCTGACTGTTTCTCGTTTCTCGCCATCATTTCGTTTCCTCGCCACGGCCAAACCGTTAGAGATATCAAAAATCTGCCGGCAATTTTTCATGCCCAATGTCTTGACTTCATGCTGACCGAGTTTGGTGGCGATTGGTGGAATTGTCTGGGAGGAGTATTTCACATTCCATTGCGTGCGTTTTTCAAACAACCCTAAATAGATGGTTTCCTGTTGGTCTGGGGTAAAAAGTAAAAGTATGAAGGATATATGAAACGATGAGATCTATATGTGTACCGAGTTTCATATTATTACATGCAAGCGTGTTTGAGTTATAGACCAAGTTTTCGGACCCTGTTCCAGGGGCGCTGTCGAGCCCCCTGCCACGCCCGGTACCAGCTTCAGCCCGGCCCTAATGACCGCAGGTTCTGACCCGTGTGCAAAGTTTCAAGAGTTTTTGAGCATGTTAAGAGCCCCAAAAGTGCCCCGTAAGTCGTAAAAAAAATAAAATAAATAATAATAATAATAATAATAATAATAATCCTAACGAAAACAATAGGGTCCTACGCACTTTGTGCTTGGGCCCTAATAATAATCCTAACGAAAACAATAGGGTCCTACGCACTTTGTGCTTGGGCCCTAATAATAATAATCCTAACGAAAACAATAGGGTCCTACACACTTTGTGCTTGGGCCCTAATAATAATAATAATAATAATAATCCTAACGAAAACAATAGGGTCCTACGCACTTTGTGCTTGGGCCCTAATAATAATAATAATCCTAACGAAAACAATAGGGTCCTACGCACTTTGTGCTTGGGCCCTAAATATAGCTGCATGCAGCGATGGCGGGCCCAAGCCGGTGGCACCGCCACCCCCGTGCCTTTAGGGTCGCTGTGCACGATGGGCAATAACATAACCTCGCTTTGACTGTCGAGAAGATGTGTGCTGTAGAGCTTGCATCAGTGTGGGCTCTGCAAAAGTGCGCATCGAGGGCACATATCAACCACAAAGTATGCAAGAATATGTAACGAGGCACACGTGCCAGGTCTTGTGTGTCACACTTGTATAAGGTTCAATATAATTCGATATGGGCCAACTGATCAGAAGATAAGGAGCGGCTACTGGAGAGAGGGAAACAACACAGCAGGTAGGTGAAAACCAAGAGCTTTTTTTACTGGTTGGAATCTTGTATTCGTTGAAGAAATTCCTAATTGCAATTTGTATGGAGCATGTAAATCTCAATACTGTAATTTGACAACATACAATGTATGATAATGCTTACAATCAAATCTCTTTTTGAAATTCCAGGAAGTTGGACTCATTAACTCAAACAAATCAACTCAATTGACAACAGTTGTCATATACTTTGTATGAAAATGAAATAATAAAATGAAACTTGGAAAACTCAGACTCAGTTTGGTTATGACCCAATAACATTTTTAGAAACAATAAACAATGTTCTTAAAACAACATATTGCAACTTAATAACTCAAATCACTCTTTCAATTTAAAATGTAACAGTCTTTTCAGCCAAATGAATCAAATGTTCAAAATCCACTGAATTGATTCAGTTAGTGTCAGTTCAGAGTCAAATGACTCGGATCAAAAGAGTTTTTGACTCTTTAGAATCGTTCAGTTCAGAATCGATGTCTCTCCGTTCAAAGCTCGAGGAAAAATATGCAAAAACAAAGTCTCGGTCCAATTTGTCCGAAAACAAAAAGGTTTCTCATACCAGTTTCGATGAGTTCAAGATCAAAGTTCAATCAAATGGTCTCCGTGGGTGGCTCGCCTTTTACATACGCTCATATGCGTTGCACGTATCCAGGATGTTGATCACAATTTCTCGGAAGAAACAAACATACAACAAAAAAAACAGCCTTGCAAAAACACAAGGCAGAACAATAATTAATCTTCCATTCAAACACTTTCATCAACAAATATCATGTATACACTTCAAACAACGCATTAACTCAATATCTTGACACTTACACACAACATTGTCACTTTTCATCGACTCGTTTGCATCTTCACATGTGATTAGCTTTAGCCCAACGTGCAAATTAACACTAGCTCACACACTATGCACAAGCGGCCTATATGAACTCTAATGTCACACTACTGATTTGCCGCTGCGTTTGCAACAGTTTCTTGTAAAATGTCAAGTCAATAAACAAAAAAAACAACTCACCAAGGCAAGAATTTCACATCTTATTTTGCAAGAAGATCATTTGCGGTGCTTTTTGGCGCTCCGTGTATCTACATCGGTTTTTATTCTCGACTTTGGCGTCAGCTCTTCAAAGTTATCACTTTCACTCAAATGTAATATTTTGATTGCATTCAAGTTTCTTTTCCTCAATATCTACTTTTTAATGAGGAGTATCTGCTTCGTCAGACTCGCTCGCTCTCTCCCAATGTTTTTTTGACAACAGCAGTGTGGCCCGCGCAGTCTCAGTGAGCTGCTACCACTGGCTCATTGGAGTGTCAGTCAATGCAGCACGATCCATAAGTGGATGAAACACTTTCTCTTCTAAAGCACTCGTTGTTCTCTCTTATTCACATTTTCTTAATTTTCCCATCTTTTTACACATCTCTCAACTCTTCTACTGGTAGCCTGGATCATCTGGGTTACAAATATCTCAGCTCTGTTGGTCCTTTCAATGTAAGTAAATGAGAAGTGGTGTGAAACAGATCAATAATTAAGTCATTTTTTACTATAAATCTCTACTTTCACTTTCACAAGCTCTTCTCACTTAAGAGTTCCGTTTCAGTTGTTTTTTTTTTTTTGGGTGATTTACTTAAGCATATCACCCCTCCTGAGCAGGGTGGACAATTTATAGTAAAAAATATAAAAATACTATATATACTACATACAATATATACTATTTATCTTTTTCACACCCACACCTATAATATCCCTTCTGAAAGTATGGATTAAACCACTGGAGTGTTATGGGTTACTGTTATGTTGCATTTATGTGATTTTTGGAGCTTCAAAGTTCCAACAGAGAAATTCCCTCCCCCTCCCCTCCCTACACACACGCACACACAAAAAAAAATCGCAGGCCATTCTGTCTGTCAGAGAGAGAGACACAGAGAGAAAAAACACAGAATGGGAGGGGTCACTCTGTTTGTCAGGAATTCCAAGAAATCCACATTCAAACCACAATATCTGACTTTCTGTTGGTCGGAGCTAATGACTGTAAATTAGAAAGTTGTTCGGCTTGACGAGAACAATATACACGCCGAATTTTGTAACTGTAGATAGAACTAACTAAGTTATAACACACTTCATGTGTCCATTTTTAGTCCTAAATCAATTTCCACGCCACGGCCAAACCGTTCGAGATATCAAAAATCCGTCCGGAATGTAGCATCCTCAATGTCTTGACTTCATGCCGACCGAGTTTGGTGGCGATTGGATTCATTCTCTAGGAGGAATATATATAATTCCAGAGCACGTGTTTCCAAACAACCCATAATAGCCGACTTCCTGTTGGGCTGGCATAAAACTTAGAGCACGAAAGTTGTTCGGCCCGATGAGATCTACAAGTGTACCGAGTTTCATATTATTACATGCAAGCATGTTTGATATACAGACAAGTGTTCGAATCCCATTCCAGCGGGCGCTGTCGAGCCCCCCTGCCACGCCCGGGTACCATCTTCGGCCCGGCCCTGATGGCCGCGGGTTCCGACCCGTGTGCAAAGTTTCAAGAGTTTTCGAGCACGTTAAGGGCCCCAAAACCTTGAAAAACAAAAATAAAAGCATTCTCATTCAACAGCCAAATCACCCCCCTCCCCCCAGACACAGAGAGACGTAGGGTCAGTGAGAGAGGCAGAGAAAATTCTCCAAAACATCCACATTCAAACCAAAATATCTGACTTTCTGTTGATCTGAGCTAATGACTGTAAATTAGAAAGTTGTCCGGCTCGATGAGAACAATATAATTTTTGAGTTTTGTGACTGTGGGTCAAAGTGTAAAGCAACCCCCCCACTTTTGTCAAAAGGTGGCGCTACTGAGCCCCTGCACCACGCCCGTTTCTGAAACTTTGCACATGTCTACTGGCTAATAAATGTGATGTGTCTGTCGAGTTTCATGCAATTTCAAGTATGCTAAGAGTCTCAAAAGCATCAAAAAAGAATATTCGAGTTTGAAGCGTTGCCGCGGTGACAGTATCGAAGATATCAATAATCCTTTCACATGTCTACATCTGCCATGTGTTTACATTATACACCTAAAGTTTTAAGTAAATCGGGTAAAAATAAGAGGGTGATTTCAAAGCATTTTGAAAGTGACACACTTCCTTCTGCCAGTTGGTGGCGCTATAAATTTGACTCACAATACTCACATCCATGCGATCGGCCTGTTACAGCGAACCCACTGCTGAAGTTTCATCGAGATCAATTAATCTATGCAGAAGTTATAACACTTCCTGTTTCTCTTTTCGCGCCATCATTTCGTTTCCTCGCCACGGCCAAACCGTTCAACATATCAAAAATCCGCTGTCAATATTTCATCCTCAATGTCTTGACTTCATGCTGACCGAGTTTCGTGGTGATTGGTGGAATTCTCTAGGAGGAGTATTTCACATTCCATTGCATGTGTTTTCCAAAGAACCCTAAATAGACGATTTCCAGTTGGCCTGAGGTAAAAAGTAAAAGTATGAAGGATATATGAAACAATGAGATCTATATGTGTACCAAGTTTCATATTATTACATGCAAGCGTGTTTGATTTATGGACCAAGTTTTCGGACCCCGTTCCAGGGGGCGCCGTCGAGGCCCCCTGCCACGCCCCGGTACCAGCTTCAGCCCGGCCCTAATGGCCGCGGGTTCTGACCAGTGTGCAAAGTTTCAAGAGTTTTTGAGCATGTTAAGAGCCCCAAAAGTGCCCCAATAGTCGTAAAAAAATAATAATAAATATAGCTGCGAAGCAGCGATGGCGGGCCCAAGCCGGTGGCACCGCCACCCCGTGCCTTTAGGGTCGCTGTGCACGATGGGCAATAACGTAACCTCGCTTTGACCGTCGAGAAGATGTGTGCTGTAGAGCTCGCGATCAGTGTGGGCTCTAAAAAGTGCGATCGAGGACACATATCGACCACAAAGTATGCGTGAGCACCCTTCCGATACCTAAAATGAAAAATGAGACACCCTACGGTCTCATGGAGTTAGTGGACACATGAAATAAGTACACAAGACTGAAAATTCATATGAAGTGTGCCATTTGGGACAGGGCCTATGACCGTGAACCACAATAGTCACATCTATGAGGTAATTCAAATGTAGAATAATTTTTGATGTCATAGGATGTCATAGGTCAATATCTTTTGCAGCACTTAAATGTGTTAATCCAGAAGGCCAGTATTTATCTGGAGGTCTCTGTACAGGTTTATCAACGTAATTATAATTTACGCTTATGTGTTCCTATGATATGCAATGGAAGTACATTTTTATGTTTAACATGGGTGTATTCACAATACATAGCATACTGATATAATATCTTAAGATTATTTATCATTATGTTAAGTACATCACACAAATTTGACTGTATTCACCTGTAATGTCTCCAATAAGTACAGTATATTGGCCTGTATGGCCATGATATATTGCCTTAGCTAGAATTTAGCTAACCTATTACATTAGCTAGTAGCTCATGAGTCATGAATGTTAGCAAGACACAAGTTAACTATATTTGCTTTTGGCTAATTAGCTGTATAGTCGAGGCACTGTACACGACGCGGAGGGAGGGAGGGTGGCATCGACAAAATCTCATCTACCGACCTGATGTTTTGATTTTTTATTTAAGAAATATATTTGTTTGACAGGGAAGCTGTGCGCAAACAGGAATATATATATATTAATTTATTTATTAAAAAAATAAAAATAAACACCCCAGAAAAAAGGGCACTTTCTCTCGAGGAAGAAAAAGGGCAGGTGCTCAAGCCCCTTTGATGTCTATGTGTGCACGTGCCTGAGGGTGAGTAAATGATGAGAGAAATATATTTTTGGGGTAAACTCATTTTATTTGAAAGACTATCTAGGTACATAATAACACTGCATTGCTGTGACTGTTTATAAATTTCAAAATGTACAAGCTCACACTTTAAATGGTCAGTGCTTTGATTTTTAAATCATTAAAATAGCAACAGATCAGAGAAAAAAATGGAGATTGAGTGATTATTTGTACATTTTACATGCCATTCAAAAACGTGGGATTTTACAGCGTAAGAGAGAAATTAAAAAACTTAAAATAATACCATTTGTACTTTTCAATGACTTGGGATGTCTATGTTCAAGGCGAAGGCTAAATTGTTACTGTCTCTTTAAGAGGCTTTTATCGCATGTTACGATATTCAAGGCACAGTTCAGTTTAATCTTTTGAGAAGTGAGAAGTATCATTATTTTCGTTTTGTGCCGTGCTTGTTGCATCTGTATTCATTGTGAGATGATAAAATACAGACTGTGTGAATGGTTGATTTTTTTCTCTTGAATTTTGTGACGTGTTTCAGAAAGATTATCGCGAAGACAGAGACAGCGCAGCCGGTTTATTTTCTTTATTTTACAAAAGCACAAGGTTTTGTTGTTATTTTAAGTGTACACAAATAAAAGTACGACTTTCATAGTTTGTGATGATGTATTAAATGTATCAGTATGGGCACAAATAACGCAGTATTTTGTTTAAGTTGTTTCCGCTGTTTCGAGAGGAAAATATAGCAGGACGTCATCTGGAATAATGCCAGAATTTAATATAATTATACCAGATTTCTTTCTCAACTGTTTGTTCACTTGAGACATAACAGACTCCTCAATATATCATGTATTTTTACACTTTGTTGTATGAAATTGTCCGCTCAGACGCAAGCAGCAGGCGCTCGAGCGAAGCGTTAGACACGACGCTGCTCGATCGCTGTGTCACTAAATCTGCTCGCAAACATGTATTTGAGTTGTTTTCACATTTGTTTAGTTGAATAGTGTAAAATCGCTTGAATGTTCAAACAGGCAAACATTGTATACAACCGACAAACCTTCGTGAAGATGCGAGCAAAAATAATCTGTCAGACATAGAGCTGTCACGATAACTACTTTTTGTTGTGCGATATATTGCACCAAAATTAATTACGATAAACGATATTATTGTAATTTTCAGACCATTTTATGCCACTGATTACATAATGACAATATAATAGCATAATAATGCAAGTACACTGTTTCAAAGAACAAAGAACATTTTATTCTTATTCTATTCAATATTTAGACATTGTGAAATGTGAAAAATATATCCCAAATAAATAAAACAAGTAAATAAATACACTTTCGTTAACAAAAAAGTACAAGGTATCAAGAACTAGATCAAAACAAAGTAATATGTCAATTTAAACTTTTAAAGTGTCTCACACAAAGGCACAGATGCATCAACAGGACATTTCTGCTGCCAGATTAGTTTTTTAATTGTTAGGCAGATTCCGAGAAAGGAACACCAACATGTTTACCTTGTGGGGCTTAAGGCAGGATCTTACTGGGGTAACAATGTTACCAGCTGTGCTAAACAGTCTTTCTTATAGCGAAGTTACGCTATCCGTGAGTGTGCGCCATTTCGCGCTGTCACGTTTATATTTGCACTGTCGGGAAAAGGCATCTGCAACAGATAACTGTCTGGAAGAAGGCCCTCTCCAACTCCAGCTGCAGTTGTTGTTCCCAGGTTGAAAAACTGGGTGAGATGGTTATGTTTTAGGTGCGAGTTTAAGTTTGTTGTGTTCCCTCTTTTCGTTGCTACTGTTTTAAAACACAGTCGACATACCGGCTCGTTCACGTTAATTAGCTCTCCTCTCTCGCTCGGCTTAAAGCCAAAATGTTCCCACACCGGAGCTGAAGATTGCGGCTTTGAAATCAATTCCATGTTGGACTCGTTCTTCCTAACTGGCTCGCTGAAGATGTCACGAAACAGAACACTTTAAAATGCAGTTGGTTCACGCCTTCTCTTCACCTGACGGTGTCCGCTCTCTCTCTCTCTGTGTGTGTGTGTGTGTGTGTGTGTGTGTGTGGACACGCTGCCTGAGCCCCGCCTCCGACACAGAGTGCAGACAAGATGACAGAGGCAGCGCGATCAACTAAAATGTTGGTGACGTTCATTTTAATGTAAAAATGAATCTGATTATTATTTTTAATAATAAAACAAATTATCAGTTGCAATATATCGCGGCACCAAAAATGATCGCGCTCATTTCCATATATCGTGCGATAAGTCGATATATTGATGACAGCTCTAGTCCGACAACCCTAAAACAACATCATACTCGGAAGTTTTGATACGTTAGGATCGATAAGCCCATCCCTACTTTCTTTAGACATATGTTTCATGTGTTGGTTTTAATAAAGACTCGGAGTACTCATAAAACTGACAGAACGAAATATGCGTCACACTTTACTGCGTTCTCAACAACATGCAAGTCTTCGTCATACGTTAAAACAACGAGAATACAGAAAATACGCTTAGAACACCACCTAGTGGTTATATTATAGAATTAAAGGAGAAATTACATGAGACAGCTTTATAACTTAAATGGCTTTAACTGAAATAGACAAGTTTAATATAACTATTCTGATAAGTGTATATTTCCAACATCATGTTTGTGTTATCCCTTTCTGTAAGTTTTTGTGACGTGTTTCAGAAAGATAATCGCTTAGAGAGCGATAGTTTATTTTCATCTTAACCGGACATCACAGTTGATCACTGCAATAATTCATAATTCAGTATATTGATACCCGATTTCTTTATCAACTGTTTGTTCAATTGAGACATAAGGGGGTGATTTCAAAGCATTTTGAAAGTGACACACTTCCTTCTGCCAGTTGGTGGCGCTATAACTTTGACTCACAGTAGTCACATCCATGTGACACACTGCTGAAGTTTCATCGAAATCAGTTAATGTATGCAAAAGTTATAACACACTTCCTTGCTTTTATGCTTCCTTTGTGTGCTTTTTGGAGCTTCAAAGTTCATTTGCAATGAGTTCCACATTCAAACCAAAATATCTGACTGTCTGTTGGTCGGAGCTAATGACTGTATTAATGAATTAGAAAGTTGTTCGGCTCGACGAGAACAATATACACGCCGAGTTTTGTAACTATAGATAGAACTAACTAAGTTATAACACACTTTGTGTCCTTTTTTAGTCATAAATTCTTTTCCTCGCCACGGCCAAAACGTTCGAGATATCACAAATCCGTCCGCAATGTAGCATCCTCAATGTCTTGACTTCATGCTGACCGAGTTTGGTGGCGATTGGATTCATTCTCTATGAGGAATATATATAAATCCAGAGCATGTGTTTCCAAACAACCCATAATAGCCAACTTCCTGTTGGACTGGCGTAAAACTTAGAGCACGAAAGTTGTTCGGCCCGATGAGATCTAGAAGTGTACCGAGTTTCATATTATTACATGCAAGCATGTTTGATATATGGACAAGTGTTCGAATCCCATTCCAGGTGTCGCTGTCGAGCCCCCCTGCCACACCCAGGTACCAGCTTCAGCCCGGCCCTGATGGCCGCGGGTTCTGACCCTTGTGCAAAGTTTCAAGAGTTTTCGAGCACGTTAAGGGCCCCAAAAGTCCCAGAAACCTTGAAAAACAATCAAACAATCAAAAAGCAAATCTCACCCAACAGAGAACACCCCCCCCAACACACACACACAAAAAATTTGGCAGGGCCATTCTGTCTGTCAGAGAGACACAGAGAGAAAAAACACTGAACGGGAGGGGTCACTCAGAGAGAGAAAAATTGAAAGAAATCCACATTCAAACCACAATATCTGACTTTCTGTTGGTCGGAGCTAATGACTGTAAATTAGAAAGTTGTTCGGCTTGATGAGAACAATATACACGCCGAGTTTTGTAACTGTAGATAGAACTAACTAAGTTATAACACACTTCATGTGTCCATTTTTAGTCCTAAATCAATTTCCTCGCCACGGCCAAACCGTTCGAGATATCAAAAATCCGTCCGGAATGTGGCATCCTTAATGTCTTGATTTCATGCCGACCGAGTTTGGTGGCGATTGGATTCATTCTCTAGGAGGAATATATATAATTCCAGAGCATGTGTTTCCAAACAACCCATAATAGCCAATTTCCTGTTGGGCTGGCGTAAAACTTAGAGCACGAAAGTTGTTCGGCCCGATGAGATCTACAAGTGTACCGAGTTTCATATCATTACATGCAAGCATGTTTGATATATGGACAAGTGTTCGAATCCCATTCCAGGGGGCGCTGTCGAGCCCCCCTGCCACGCCCGGGTACCATCTTCGGTCCGACCCTGATGGCCTCCGGTTCCGACTCGTGTGCAAAGTTTCAAGAGTTTTCGAGCACGTTAAGGGACCCAAAACCGTAAAAACAAAAATAAAAGTATTTTCACTCTTCAGCAAAATCAGCACCCTCCCCACAGACACAGAGAGACGTAGGGTCAGTGAGAGAGGGAGAGAAAATTCTCCAAAACATCCACATTCAAACCAAAATAGCTGACTTTCTGTTGGTCTGAGCTAATGACTGTAAATTAGAAAGTTGTCCGGCTCGATGAGAACAATATAATTACTGAGTTTTGTGACTGTGGGTCAAAGTGTAAAGCAACCCCCCCACTTTTGTCAAAAGGTGGCGCTACTGAGCCCCTGCACCACGCCCGTTTCTGAAACTTTGCACATGTCTACTGGCTAATAAATGTGATGTGTCTGTCGAGTTTCATGCAATTTCAAGTATGCTAAGAGTCTCAAAAGCATCAAAAAAGAATATTCAAGTTTGAAGCATTGCCACGACAACAGTATCGAAGATATCAATAATCCTTTCACATGTCTACATCTGCCGTGTGTTTACATTATACACCTAAAGTTTTAAGTAAATCGGGTAAAAATAAGAGGGTGATTTCAAAGTATTTTGCAAGTGACACACTTCCTTCTGCCAGTTGGTGGCGCTATAAATTTGACTCACAATACTCACATCCATGCGATCGGCCTCTTACAGCAAACACACTGCTGAAGTTTCATCGAGATCAATTAATGTATGTAGAAGTTATAACACACTTCCTGTTTCTCTTTTCGCGCCATCATTTCGTTTCCTCGCCATGGCCAAACCGTTCGAGATATCAAAAATCCGCTGACCAATTTTTCATCCTCAATGTCTTGACTTCATGCTGACCGAGTTTCGTGGCGATTGGTGGAATTCTCTAGCAGGAGTATTTCACATTCCATTGTATGTGTTTTCCAAAGAACCCTAAATAGATGATTTCCAGTTGGCCTGAGGTAAAAAGTAAAAGTATGAAGGATATATGAAATGATGAGATCTATATGTGTACCAAGTTTCATATTATTACATGCAAGCGTGTTTGATTTATGGACCAAGATTTTGGACCCCGTTCCAGGGGGCGCCGTCGAGCCCCCCTGCCACGCCCCGGTACCAGCTTCAGCCCGGCCCTAATGGCCGCGGGTTCTGACCAGTGTGCAAAGTTTCAAGAGTTTTTGAGCATGTTAAGAGCCCCAAAAGTGCCCCAATTGTCGTAAAAAAAAAAAAAATAATAATAATAATAATAATTAAAGCTGCGAGCAGCGATGACGGGCCCAAGCCGGTGGCACCGCCACCCCTGTGCCTTTAGGGTTGCTGTGCACGATGGGCAATAACGTAACCTCGCTTTGACTGTCGAGAAGAAGATGTGTGCTGTAGAGCTCCAACGAACATTTGCAACGACAGCTCTCGACCTAGTTAGAAGCATTTCTTGTTTGCATGACATGTGGACTTAATAAATCCTTATCTTGAGCCAAATAAACAAGCTGACATTCAGTACAACCTGTGTCTTTTGTTTAGAACACATACAAATGTTATTTATGTACCGTTTTTGTACGGTACATAAATAAATAAAGCACCGTTTTTGAAGACTGCGCATGATGCGAACGTGCTCTACTATGTAAGAACGAGCCGATTATTGAATCTGGAAATGGGTGGGGCCTGTAACACCTTTAGGAACCAAACGTGCAACACTCATAAATACCGGTTGTAAATCACATTCCCTCACTCGTCTTTGAGATGGCTTCACGTGTTTGGATCGTCGGCAGTTCCATCATCCGCACACTGCATACTCGCTTCTGTGAGCAGCGCCTGGACGGAAACCTCGGTCTTCAGTGTGAGATCACCTGGGACGGCAGAGGAGGCAGACTCTGGGAGCAGCTGTTTCCAGCTCTGCGCTCTCTCAGGGCCAAAGCTACAGCTCCAGATATTCTCATTATTCACCTGGGAGGGAACAGTTTGTGTCGGGTGGGCTGCAACCGCCTCGATTTTCTTCGGGAAATAAAGAGTGACCTGACGTCTTAAAGAGTGACTGGGAAACGTCTTACAAATGTTTCCCAGAACCAGGCTGGTGTTTTCTGGCATTTTACCCTATCTAAATTGGAGAGGACAGACTGGCAGGACTGGCTATGGCATTGAACATTGGCATTGAACGAAGCCGGCGGTGGATCAACGGCGCCATGTCTGGCTTCTTGGCAGAGAGGCAGATGCGCTGCATTCACCACAGAAACATCGGCTTGTTCCATCTGTGCAGAGACGGAGTCCACCTGAGACCAGAGGGAAACCAGCTTCTGCCGAGCAACCTCCGAGAAGCTCTGCAGGTGGAACTCAGAAGATGAAGCAACAAATGTCCTTTTAAGGGCAGCAACAATGGCTCTTTTAAGAGCCACATTCACTCATTCAAATAAAAAGCATTTTCCAAGTGTGTGAAATTCGTTGTTCCTCACCTTACTTGATGTCAGGTTTCAGATGACTTGTTTTTAAATAAAAATGTCGATTCCTCTTATCCATTCCTTTGTAAGCATTTCAATATAACTTTCAAACCATTTAAGAATCGTGCGCTGTTTTCTGTGCTGACCACAATCCAAAACGTGCCATAAAGCAGCGGTGCTCAAACTTTTTTGTTTTGGTTTATTTATATAAAGACACAGAGAATATTACTTGCCTTACCTGATTAGAATTATAAAAAAAATAACTAGGGAATCACTAAAACGAGAGAATTATTCTTATTTGATGATACTCTCAAAACATTCCACAACAAATCCTTGAAATTGAATGATATTCAGAACAGAACACGAATAAAAAAAACGCTCTCTTTACAATCAAAATGTTTTTACATTTGCGATGTATTTGGATGCTAAACTATTCTTTATTATAGGCTTTGTACTTTACTCACGCTCCAATACCGACGTAGAAAATCATCCGCTTTACATGCGCAAAAATATGCTTGGAAACATCACAGTGGAGCGGTGCTTACTGTGAATGATACGAATTGTACTACTGACTATTTAAACTAGGGCTGGGCGATATGGCAAAATATATTATCACGATAGTTTTTTCCATATTGATCGATATCGATATTTATTACGATATATAATTTAATAATGCTGCCCGTTTGAAAAGTATACTGATAATGATGCCTGAAGAAACCAGAAGGTTCAATAGTTGAACTATATAGTTTATTAACATAAATAAATAACAATGCAAACATTTAACTGTGCAAACATGGATTGGTTGAGAATATATTTTGTTATAAAAGAATATTGATAAACTTTAAATCTAAATGTTAACATTTTACTTTTAGCAAATGTAAGGTATGGCGGAGGATCAGTGGCCTTAACAGATTCCCGAACAAACAAGAACTTACTGTTAAAAACCCCCCTAATTACTGAAATAGCGCCAACCAGCCTCCACAAGCACAATAAATGTATTGACAAAGAGACAATGAACTATTGACAGAGAACCGCATGTGACATCCGCATGCTCACCACGTGCTTATCGTGTGGACAGGAAGGGGGAAACTTTGAACGTAAAAATGTGTGTGCGTGTGTGTGTGTTTTTCAGTTAAACACAGAACTGCATATTGCTAATGAAATACGTGTAATCCCTGTATGTTGTGTATTTCTGAGGTATATCAAACTCGTTAGAACTGTTTCGTTGTGTGTTTTAAACTCTGAGGCCTCATATTTAATAGCCTCAGTGTATATTCCCTTATTAAGTGTACTAAATATACCTTTCTTGGTATCAAATTAAACCTTACGATTTGTCCGAGCTGAATTCGAATATAAGATCTCTGTAGAATGATATTACGCGATGTTTTACTATCTTTTGAGTCATTCAGCCCAAAATCTCTTACTGTCATAAACATGCAAATGAGCTTTGACAAAGGAACTCTCTCATGCCCAGAGTAATGGAGGCCTTTACGACCTCCAAAGGAATGTTCAGAGAAGTGCTGACCCTCCCTTCATTCTCTTACTGAGAAAGAGAAATGAACCCTGTTAATCCTATATATATATTCTATATACCCATGTGATAAATATTGACATGTATCTAATGTGCCATCTCACATTTTCCCTTAAATGTGCTTGATCTATGTTTTCTTGCAAACTAATGGGTTAATGTTTCAGACTTTGCATACTATGGTTAACCAAAATCATATGTGTGGCATATTTGGTCTCTATAACTTGGTATTTTGAAGATTGAAATGACTGTGTACATGATATGTCGATAACAACAACATATTAGTATTAAAAGTATATTTCCTATTTTCTTTCTTGCACATGCAATGGGCAATTTTACAACAAAGAGCAATAAACCAAATTCCCACCTAGAACTCAAACCCTTCTTATTGGTCGAGCCAATGAGAGGTGGGACCTGTTTCCCGAGGGTATAAAATTGCTGCGCCCACTTCCTCTCTCCTCTTCTTAGCTCTTCCTCGCTCACTCTTAGCCTCTCTTGCTTCCTGCCTCTCTTGCCCTCTGAGCCTTGTGCTCTCTCACTCTCTCGCTGAATCATGCCACACTAGAAGGCCCCAAGGACTCCCAAGCATGTGCCAGGCTACCTACAGCCTTGACTGCCCATTCACCAAGATCCTCTGACTCTCACTGGTTCTCTCTCTCATCAAGACAACATCAAAGATCAACTGGAGCCTCAACAAATTGCATCAGGACAGTTTATTTCAAATGGGACATGCAAGTATCAAACTTAGTCTCATTATTTGATACATTAAGTATCCTTAACCCCTTTCTAAAAAGGGCGTGTCAGAACTAATATGATGGTTTGCTCAGGCTGTTGATCTGCTGAACTTCAAACAATGCTATAACTTCTTGCCTTCCTGTATTCTGTTTCAGCCCTCTTTCCCTTGGTAAACTGTATGAATGTATGTATATGTATGTTAGAGTAGTTTAAATGTTTAGTCTAGTTAATAAAGTCTTGTTCATGTCACATGTAAAGTTGTCTGTGTCTCAAGCTCATATCTAAAGTCACTAATCATAGATTTTGACTACTTGCTCTTAATACTTAGTAAGAAAGACATTTCCCATGCCCCGGAAATGTACCTTTCTATTAATTAATTAATTAATAACCAATATTGAGTGTTCACGGGATGATCCGAGTATTTGGTTGTAATGTTAATGTAGCTACATCAAGTTAACCCGATTAACTGATCCAAATATTCATAATCGATTATAACAAGTTATGATTGATTATTAATATTTCATAGAGCTGATTCGCTACCTAATGGTGGAAGAATATAGAGCTGATTCGCTACATAATGGTGGAGAATGTGCGGGCATGATTAAACAAAGTTTATGAGCTTTAACCACTGTCAACTTAAAAGTGTGCATTGAATAATTCCGGTCAGAATAGGACATGACATGCGAAACGGCATTTGCTTCACTAGTTGCTGGCTTGTTTGGATGCGGATAAGGTGATGGCTTGAATTGACATCTCTACTGTAATTGAAAGAGTCTTAACACATTTAAGCATATTTTCAAAAGGTATCAGTGTACGAGTAATATGATTTTAGCGAAGAAACCCTAATTTCAGTATTAAAGTGTAAGTCTGTTTTGATGAAGGAATCTCAGCTCAGCGGCATGTAAACTGTACCAGAATTGATTGCTTAACCTGTTTCTGATGAAGAAATCTCAGTACAGTGTTATATAAATGTAGATTTGGGCGATGCTCCCCTTTTCACAGTATAAAGGCTTTACAAATTATAGTTAGATTGATGTCCTTCATCTAAACTTTATCTGTGCATCTAAAAGGCTTAGCTTCCTGGTGATCAAAACTGTGTTCACTCACTGAAACTCTGAAGTGCATTGGTTCCCATGACAACGACTTGTCACAGGAAGTGCTCACTCCAGATAGCACATGTGTTTCCTTCCGACGCCATTTTGTAAACAAACCAGCCTAGGTGGCTAAGCTAACCCAACTTAGCAGCCCCTTAGCTTAGGCTAAGCTAACTAATAGCTTCAACAGTTAGCTGCTAGCATAATTTACATGAAGCCTTTATCTACAGCTTGTGTGTATGCAGAGTGAAGTGATCTAAACCATTTTCCTTTAACCCCATTTCTGGTTTCTGAATTTTCACTTTCTCTTTCCTTAACTTTAATTCTTCTCATCTAACTTCACCTGCACCTTTCAGGTGCATCCCTTACTGAACGCTGTTCAGCTAAATTTGCAGTTACTTTGTTAATTAAATCTAAAAACTTAATTACATGTAAACTGTTTAGATAGAGAATAATTTTTATAGTTAGTGGGAACTTTCAATGGCACGTTGACTAAACTTTATAGAGGGACAAACACATTGTGTGGTCTTGAACACGCAACAGCTGTGACCAACTATAGAATGATGTCCAAAGCAAATCTAATTGTTAATCATAAGTGCTATTGATTATTGCCAATACAAGGTTATTCTGCTATTTTAATCACTTCTTCAAGTCTTTTTATTTATTTTTACTAATAATAGAAGTCAGCTATTAATTTTCCCATTTAACCCTCTTGGTCTAGTGTGGTTTTATTTCCCCATAAAACTGCAAAAGTAACTAGACATACTTTTCTTCTCGATTTTGTGTTTATTTGCAACAAGTTGCTTAAATTTTATGAGCCAGCTACACTAGTAATCTAGACGATTTCTATGGCATAATTTTGAGCAACACTAATAGACACAATCTAATAGGAAAGCTCTTTTCTTCCTCTTTCTTTCTCCTCTTCATGTGTTCAAAGATCAAGCCTGTTGTATGCTATCAGTGAGTGCTGATAAATAATTTGACCCAAAGAAACATCTTAAGTCATTTATTAAATCTAGGCTTACGCTCTTTTAGCAAAGCCACTCAGATCCACACAAATCTGAGCATCCTGCTATTTGCAGCTAAGATAGTAATAATCAGGAACACATTTCAATTGTTAACCACACCTAGCAAAACCTAGCTGTACATTATACACCTTGCTGTCTCACTTTGCCTTTAGCTCCAAATTCTGTCTGATCTTGCATTAGTCTCTTGCCCTTACTCTCACCAGAAGTGTGCCAAAATGTTGCAGATGCTCAGCCTAACTGCCCAGATGGCAGGCCAAAAGGACTGGCTAGGTGTTTTGAGGAACACCCTTTTATCCATGGCTGCTGACGACCTTCAGCAACAGAACAAAAAGCAACTGGAAAACGAGGGAAAAGAACTAATGACAGACGACTCAAACCAGAGGTATGAGCACAAATATCTGACTGAGGTTATCGTCCTGGCCCACAACCTCACAGGTTTGAAACAGGAGGTAAACAACCTCCAACGCCAGATCACTGAGTCCCAAACGGAGCTGACACATGCTAAAAGCCGCATAGACCAGTTAGAGATGGGGGCTCAGGACAGACACAAGGACCCTGGCAGAAGGGAGTCACAGGAGGTAATCCACAGACTTCAAACGGCTCTGACAGCTGCTAAACAACAAGAGCAGTTGGAAAAGACAGCTAGAGAGCACCTGGAAAAGGTACTTTTTCACAAAGATTCACTGTTAAAAACAGCAAATTCTGAACTCTTGGACAAAGATGCCAGAATCATGGCCTGTGAAGGTCAACTGAATGTGTCCAGAGCTGAAGTTAAAGTGCTGACTCAGCAGCTGGACAACACCAAAGATGAACTTGACATGGTCCAACGAGAACTGAGACACTCTTACCTGCTGCAAAAGGAACCACAGCAGGAGAGACATCTCACTCCCCCACTTGCAATCAGCAGAGAAACCTCCCCCAGCCAAGCACAGATTTACAAAGGGAGGAGACAAACCCCTATGCTTAACACGTCATCGGACAGTTTCCTTAAAGCTTCTGCAGCCGCGGAAGGAAAAGGATTGATTCAGACGAATCTTGAAACGACACGTGTAGTGACACTCAAAGACCTCAACCGAATGGCCAGACATATCCCTGCATTTACACCAGAGCTTGCAGGAGACCACGACGTCCACGCTTACCTGCGAGACATTGACTTTCACCTGCAGTCTTTGATGATTGTGAACCATCAAGATAGACTCCATCTGATCTGGATCACGTCCAGCCCAGAGTTGCGACGCTTTCTGGCTCGACAGCCAGAAAACATCCAGTCTAACTACCAGCAGCTGAAACAAGCCATCATAAGGGAATTCTCAGAGTCTAAAAACGGACTGATCGCTGCCCTAGACACCAAACAGGGTCGGCATGAAACTCCCTATGTTTACCACCACATACTCAGACGAGCTTACTTCGGAGCTCGCAACAAACCTGGGATGGAGGAGGACACCAGCTTCAAGAGCCTTTTCCTCCGAAACCTCCATCCTATGGCAAGTCACCATTTAGGCATTATGGCCTGCCCCCACACAATGCCTATCCAACAACTGCGTGACCTGACACAGAAGGCCTTTAACAAACACAAGGCCTCACCCAGCAAACACCACAGGACATCCCACAGCAGTCTACAACAACATCCTCCTGTACACCTTTCAAACAGGTGCCAAACAGAGGCTGCACAAAGACAGCTAGAAACGCCTGTTTCTGAGTTACAAGAGCTGCTAGCACTAGCAAAAGAGCTCCTGGAACAGAACTCCCCTGAGGAGTACTGGGAAGAACAAACCTCTGACTCTTGCCCAACACCACTCAGGCAAGCTCAAGTCAGCACTGCTGCCAGAGCAGAGTAACACTGCAGACTTCAGACACCTGGTGACTAGGTGCCGAACCAAGGGCGAACGGCCACCTGCTGCCCTTTTGCTACCAGTACTAGGTCAGTCTGAAACTCTCTCCACACTACACAATGCCCATAACCACTCCCTGCAGCCACAAACAAGCACCTGCCTCAAACGAACTGACTTCATAATGACAGGTGACACACTGTCAAGGCACCTGCTGCCTCTGCACCTGCTGCAGAGACCTGGATGTGGCTACTGTCTACATCACCCACCGTGGAACAACCACCTTCTACAAACCCTCATGATTCACCTGCCATCCGCCATTGTGATGATTGTCATCCGATGATGTCTCCAACAGGGACACCACCTGGTGAAAAAGGGGAACTGTAAGGTATGGCGGAGGATCAGTGGCCTTAACAGATTCCCGAACAAACAAGAACTTACTGTTAAAAACCCCCCTAATTACTGAAATAGCGCCAACCAGCCTCCACAAGCACAATAAATGTATTGACAAAGAGACAATGAACTATTGACAGAGAACCGCATGTGACATCCGCATGCTCACCACGTGCTTATCGTGTGGACAGGAAGGGGGAAACTTTGAACGTAAAAATGTGTGTGCGTGTGTGTGTGTTTTTCAGTTAAACACAGAACTGCATATTGCTAATGAAATACGTGTAATCCCTGTATGTTGTGTATTTCTGAGGTATATCAAACTCGTTAGAACTGTTTCGTTGTGTGTTTTAAACTCTGAGGCCTCATATTTAATAGCCTCAGTGTATATTCCCTTATTAAGTGTACTAAATATACCTTTCTTGGTATCAAATTAAACCTTACGATTTGTCCGAGCTGAATTCGAATATAAGATCTCTGTAGAATGATATTACGCGATGTTTTACTATCTTTTGAGTCATTCAGCCCAAAATCTCTTACTATCATAAACATGCAAATGAGCTTTGACAAAGGAACTCTCTCATGCCCAGAGTAATGGAGGCCTTTACGACCTCCAAAGGAATGTTCAGAGAAGTGCTGACCCTCCCTTCATTCTCTTACTGAGAAAGAGAAATGAACCCTGTTAATCCTATATATATATTCTATATACCCATGTGATAAATATTGACATGTATCTAATGTGCCATCTCACATTTTCCCTTAAATGTGCTTGATCTATGTTTTCTTGCAAACTAATGGGTTAATGTTTCAGACTTTGCATACTATGGTTAACCAAAATCATATGTGTGGCATATTTGGTCTCTATAACTTGGTATTTTGAAGATTGAAATGACTGTGTACATGATATGTCGATAACAACAACATATTAGTATTAAAAGTATATTTCCTATTTTCTTTCTTGCACATGCAATGGGCAATTTTACAACAAAGAGCAATAAACCAAATTCCCGCCTAGAACTCAAACCCTTCTTATTGGTTGAGCCAATGAGAGGTGGGACCTGTTTCCCGAGGGTATAAAATTGCTGCGCCCACTTCCTCTCTCCTCTTCTTAGCTCTTCCTCGCTCACTCTTAGCCTCTCTTGCTTCCTGCCTCTCTTGCCCTCTGAGCCTTGTGCTCTCTCACTCTCTCGCTGAATCATGCCACACTAGAAGGCCCCAAGGACTCCCAAGCATGTGCCAGGCTACCTACAGCCTTGACTGCCCATTCACCAAGATCCTCTGACTCTCACTGGTTCTCTCTCTCATCAAGACAACATCAAAGATCAACTGGAGCCTCAACAAATTGCATCAGGACAGTTTATTTCAAATGGGACATGCAAGTATCAAACTTAGTCTCATTATTTGATACATTAAGTATCCTTAACCCCTTTCTAAAAAGGGCGTGTCAGAACTAATATGATGGTTTGCACAGGCTGTTGATCTGCTGAACTTCAAACAATGCTATAACTTCTTGCCTTCCTGTATTCTGTTTCAGCCCTCTTTCCCTTGGTAAACTGTATGAATGTATGTATATGTATGTTAGAGTAGTTTAAATGTTTAGTCTAGTTAATAAAGTCTTGTTCATGTCACATGTAAAGTTGTCTGTGTCTCAAGCTCATATCTAAAGTCACTAATCATAGATTTTGACTACTTGCTCTTAATACTTAGTAAGAAAGACATTTCCCATGCCCCGAAATGTACCTTTCTATTAATTAATTAATTAATAACCAATATTGAGTGTTCACGGGATGAACCGAGTATTTGGTTGTAATGTTAATGTAGCTACATCAAGTTAACCCGATTAACTGATCCAAATATTCATAATCGATTATAACAAGTTATGATTGATTATTAATATTTCATAGAGCTGATTCGCTACCTAATGGTGGAAGAATATAGAGCTGATTCGCTACATAAACATGCTTTATCTGCCTTGACAAAACAATGCAAGTTAGCTTGCCTTGTAACTGATTATAAAATATCAAACTAAAAGCTGTGACTACAGTACTATCACATCAAATTTTTTTGGCAGGGCAGCAAACGTTTCAAAATGTTTGCAGAGGTACAACCAAGACAACAAATGTAAACAAGTGAACCACAAAGTCCCTGGCAGATTTAAGTACTTAACTGTCAGATAAATAAAATATTAATTGTGTACTGGTTTTAAATATCTCAAATGTTTTAGAGGTAGCAATCTGAGTAAAAAGTGCAAAATGTAAACATTGTAAACCAGTCACTATGCTACACCTTTTAGGTAGTGCTCATGTAACCCTAATTACCCTATTATAGGTTTTTGCCAGAAAGACTAGTCTGCAAAACTTTTGGACGGAGTAACATTAACATGGGCCCGCATTTTCATACTCTCGGTGTGGTCGCTGGGATGGTACCTTTTCAGGTGACCGAAAAGGTTTTATTTGTTTTTCCCGTCTTGGTTATCACCGACCGACGGCATATTTCGCGAGACCGTCTTTATTTGCGCGTCGTCGCTTTTCAGATATCCAAACCACTTCCATATAATTGACGTCTTGTTACCTTTTTTGTCAACAATTTCCTCAGCTTTGGAAGATAGTTCGAGTTCGTCGTTTCCACTCATTTTTCTTTACACTCACTTTCTTCACTGCCGGTAGCTCAAACAGTGCTCTGCTAGCAAATGGGCGTGTACTTAGACGCACAAGCCAAAATCTGCGTTATGACTGGCTGTTGTCCGTTTATTTCTGCTTTGTAATAGGCTGTTAGGTCTATCCATATCGAGTAAACATGTCAAAAGTTTATCATCGTAGTCTAAATAAATATTATCGCGATGCCATATCGAGATCGTTTTATCGCCCAGCCCTAATTTAAACAGAGTAATTTTTATATGTTAGGTTTACTATTTTATTATTATATTTTATTGCGGATATAATGAACAGGCTGCGATGTCAAGATTGCAATGATGGAGTGTGTGTGTGTGTGTATTTGTAACCTTAAGTAATCATGGTTTATTTATTCATTTATTTATTCATTTGTTCTTTTATTTATTTATTATTTAACATGCATGTGTGCATTATTAAAAGTACCATTGCAGCAACGAGAACGGGTCTGAGCCAAATTATGTTAAAGATGTGTTCTGGTGACTGGCGTGTTTTAAACCAATCAGATAAGAGTAAATCGAGAGTTAGCGATTAGCTCATCTGATTGGCTACATGAAGAAGGTGGACCCGCCCTCCACTTCGCACTCCCGTTGGAACTACGTCATTTCAACAACAAATGGTAGATTTATCAGAAAATTAATCAGAAAGAAAATCAATCGCAAAGATCGCAAAACAATAATTATAAAAGTGGTTGTTTGCTGCCATTTTTTTTTGCTTTCTTAAAAATGTAAAACACAAGCATATATGTTTTATCACAGGTTTACAATAAAAATAAGAGTGTGATTTCAAAGCATTTTGAAATTTGATCATCATTCTCGGACGTTTTGATACGTTCGGATCGATCAGCCCATCCCTACTTTCTTTAGACATGTTTCATGTGTTGGTTTTAATAAAGACTCGGAGTACTCATAAAACTCACAGAACGAAATATGCGTCACACTTTACTGCGTTCTCAACAACATGTAAGTCTTCTTCATACGATAAAACAACGAGAATACAGAAAATAGGCTTAGAACTCCACCTAGTGGTTATATTATAGAATTAAAGGAGAAATTACATGAGACAGCTTTATAACTGAAATGGCTTTAACTGAAATAGACTAAAGTTTAATATAACTATTCTGATAAGTGTATATTTCCAACATCATGTTTGTGTTATCAGTTTCTGTAAGTTTTTGTGACGTGTTTCAGAAAGATAATGGCTTAGACAGAGCAATAGTTTATTTTCATCTTAACCGGACATTAAAGTTGATCACTGCAATAATTCATAATTCAATATATTGATACCCGATTTCTTTATCAACTGTTTGTTCAATTGAGACATAAGGGGTGATTTCAAAGCATTTTGAAAGTGACACACTTCCTTCTGCCAGTTGGTGGCGCTATAACTTTGACTCACAGTAGTCACATCCATGTGACACACTGCTGAAGTTTCATCGAGATCAGTTAATATATGCAAAAGTTATAACACACTTCCTTGCTTTTATGCTTCCTTTGTGTGCTTTTGGAGCTTCAAAGTTCATTTGCAATGTGTTCCACATTCAAACCAAAATATCTGACTCTAGGTCAAAGTATGAAACCAATACCCCACTTTTGTCTGAAGGTGGCGCTACTGCGCCCTGCACCAGGCATCAAAAAGAAAATTCAAGTTTGAAGAGCTGCCACAACAACAGTATTTAAGATATCAATAATCCTTTCACACGCCTACATCTGCCGGGTGTTTACATTATACACATAAAGTTTGAAGTAAATCGTGTAACAATAAGTGGGTGATTTTAAAGCATTTTGAAAGTGACACACTTCCTTCTGCCAGTTGGTGGCGCTATAACTTTGACTCACAATAGTCACATCCATGCGATCGGCCTCTTACAGCGAACACACCGCTGAAGTTTCATCGAGATCAATTAATGTATGCAGAAGTTATAACACTCTGACTGTTTCTCGTTTCTCGCCATCATTTCGTTTCCTCGCCACGGCCAAACCGTTAGAGATATCAAAAATCTGCCGGCATTTTTCATGCTCAATGTCTTGACATCATGCTGACCGAGTTTGGTGGCGATTGGTGGAATTCTCTGGGAGGAGTATTCCAAATTCCATTGCGTATGCTTTTCAAACAACCCTAAATAGACGGTTTCCTGTTGGTCTGGGGTAAAAAGTAAAAGTATGAAGGATATATGAAACGATGAGATCTATATGTGTACCCAGTTTCATATTATTACATGCAAGCGTGTTTGAGTTATAGACCAAGTTTTCGGACCCTGTTCCAGGGGCGCTGTCGAGCCCCCCTGCCACGCCCGGGTACCAGCTTCAGCCCGGCCCTAATGACCACAGGTTCTGACCCGTGTGCAAAGTTTCAAGAGTTTTTGAGCATGTTAAGAGCCCCAAAAGTGCCCCGTAAGTCGTAAAAAAAAAAAAAAATAAAAAAAAAAAATAATAATAATAATAATAATCCTAACGAAAACAATAGGGTCCTACGCACTTTGTGCTTGGGCCCTAATAATAATAATCCTAACGAAAACAATAGGGTCCTACGCACTTTGTGCTTGGGCCCTAATAATAATAATAATCCTAACGAAAACAATAGGGTCCTACGCACTTTGTGCTTGGGCCCTATATATAGCTGCAAGCAGCGATGGCAGGCCCAAGCCGGTGGCACCGCCACCCCCGGCCTTTAGGGTTACTGTGCATGCTGGGCAATAACGTAACCTCGCTTTGACCGTCGAGAAGATGTGTGCTGTAGAGCTTGCATCAGTGTGAGCTCTTCAAAAGTGCGCATCGAGGGCACATATCAACCACAAAGTATGCGCAAGCACCCTTCTGATATCTAAAATGAAAAATGACACACCCTACGGTCTCATGGAGTTAATGGACACATGAAATATGTACACAAGACTGAAAATTCATATGAAGTGTGCCATTTGGGACAGGGCCTGGGACAGGGCCTAGGACCGTGAACCACAATAGTCACATCTATGAGGTAATTCAAATGTAGAATAATTTTTAATGTCATAGGATGTCATAGGTCAATATCTTTTGCAGCACTTAAACGTGTTAATCCAGAAGGCCAGTATTTATACGGAGGTCTCTGTACAGCTTTATTAATGTAATTATAATTTATGCACTGCTGAAGTTTCATCGAGATCAGTTAATGTATGCAGAAGTTATAACACATTTCCTTGCTTTCATGCTACCTTTATGTGCTTTTTTGATCTTCAAAGTTCATTTGCTATGTGTTCCACATTCAAACCAAAATAGCTGACTTTCTGTTGGTGTGAGCTAATGACTGTAAATTAGAAAGTTGTCCGGCTCGATGAGAACAATATAATTCCTGAGTTTTGTGACTGTGGGTCAAAGTGTAAAGCAACCCCCCCACTTTTGTCAAAAGGTGGCGCTACTGAGCCCCTGCACCACGCCTGTTTCTGAAACTTTGCACATGTCTACTGGCTAATAAATGTGATGTGTCTGTCGAGTTTCATGCAATTTCAAGTATGCTAAGAGTCTCAAAAGCATCAAAAAAGAATATTCTAGTTTGAAGCGTTGCCGCGGCGACAGTATCGAAGATATCAATAATCCTTTCACATGTCAACATCTGCCGTGTGTTTACATTATACACCTAAAGTTTTAAGTAAATCGGGTAAAAATAAGAGGGTGATTTCAAAGCATTTTGAAAGTGACATACTTCATTCTGCCAATTGTTGGCGCTATAACTTTGACTCACAATACTCACATCCATGCGATCGGCCTCTTACAGTGAACACACTGCTGAAGTTTCATCGAGATCAATTAATGTATGCAGAAGTTATAACACACTTCCTGTTTCTCTTTTCGCGGCATCATTTCGTTTCCTCGCCATGGCCAAACCGTTCGAGATATCAAAAATCCGCTAACTGTTTTTCATCCTCAATGTCTTGACTTCATGCTGACTGAGTTTCGTGGCGATTGGTGGAATTCTCTAGCAGGAGTATTTCACATTCCATTGCATGCGTTTTCTAAAAAACCCTAAATAGACAATTTCCTGTTGGGCTGAGGTAAAAAGTAAAAGTATGAAGGATATATGAAACGATGAGATCTATATGTCTACCAAGTTTCATATTATTACATGCAAGCGTGTTTGATTTATGGACCAAGTTTTCGGACCCTGTTCCAGGGGGCGCTGTCGAGCCCCCCTGCCACACCCGGGTACCAGCTTCAGCCCAGCCCTAATGGCCGCGGGTTCTGACCCGTGTGCAAAGTTTCAAGAGTTTTTGAGCACGTTAAGAGCCCCAAAAGTGCCCCAATAGTCGTAAAAAAAATAATAATAAATATAGCTGCAAGCAGCGATGGCGGGCCCAAGCCGGTGGCACCGCCACCCCCGTGCCTTTAGGGTCGCTGTGCACGATGGGCAATAACGTAACCTCGCTTTGACTGTCGAGAAGATGTGTGCTGTAGAGCTCGCATCAGTGTTTGCTCTGCAAAAGTGCGGATCGAGGTCACATATCGACCACAAAGTATGCGTGAGCACCCTTCCGATACCTAAAATGAAAAATGAGACACCCTACGGTCTCATGGAGTTAATGGACACATGAAATAAGTACACAAGACTGAAAATTCATATGAAGTGTGCCATTTAGGACAGGGCCTATGACCGTGAACCACAATAGTCACATCTATGAGATAATTCAAATGTAGAATAATTTTTGATGTCATAGGATGTCATAGGTCAATATCTTTTGCAGCACTTAAATGTGTTAATCCAGAAGGCCAGTATTTATCTGGAGGTCTTTGTACAGGTTTATCAATGTAATTATAATTTACGCTTATGTGTTCGTATGATATGCAATGGAAGTACATTTTTATGTTTAACATGGGTGTATTCACAATACATAGCATACGATATAATATCTTAAGATTATTTATCATTATGTTAAGTACATCACACAAATGTGACTGTATTCACCTGTAATGTCTCCAATAAGTAAAGTATATTGGCCTGTATGGCCATGATATATTGCCTTAGCTAGACTTTAGCTAACCTATTACATTAGCTAGTAGCTCATGAGTCATGAATGTTAGCAAGACACAAGTTAACTATATTTGCTTTTGGCTAATTAGCTGTATAGTCGAGGCACTGTACACGACGCGGAGGGAGGGAGGGAGGGCGGGCATCGACAAAATCTCATCTACCGACCTGATGTTTTGATTTTTTATTTAATAAATATATTTGTTTGACAGGGAAGCTGTGCGTAAACAGGAATATATATATTAATTTATTTATTAAAAAAATAAAAATAAACACCCCAGAAAAAAGAGCACTTTCTCTCGAGGAAGAAAAAGGGCAGGTGCTCAAGCCCCTTTGATGTCTATGTGTGCACGTGCCTGAGGGTGAGTAAATGATGAGAGAAATATATTTTTGGGGTAAACTCATTTTATTTGAAAGACTATCTAGGCACATAATAACACTGCATTGCTGTGACTGTTTATAAATTTCAAAATGTACAAGCTCACACTTTAAATGGTCAGTGCTTTGATTTTTAAATCATTAAAATAGCAACAGATCAGAGAAGAAAAATGGAGATTGAGTGATTATTTTTACATTTTACATGCCATTCAAAAACGTGGCATTTTACAGCGTAAGAGAGAAATTAAAAAACTTAAAATAATACCATTTGTACTTTTCAATGACTTGGGATGTCTATGTTCAGGGCGAAGGCTAAATTGTTACTGTCTCTTTAAGAGGGTTTTATCGCATGTTACGATATTCAAGGCACAGTTCAGTTTAATCTTTTGAGAACTGAGAAGTATCATTATTTTCGTTTTGTGCTGTGCTTGTTGCATCTGTATTCATTGTGAGATGATAAAATACAGACTGCGTGAATGGCTGATTTTGTTCACTTGAATTTTGTGACGTGTTTCAGAAAGATTATCGTGAAGACAGAGACAGCGCAGCCGGTTTATTTTCTTTATTTTACAAAAGCACAAGGTTTTGTTGTTATTTTAAGTGTACACATATAAAAGTACGACTTTCATAGTTTGTGATGATGTATTAAATGTATCAGTATGGGCACAAATAACGCAGTATTTTGTTTAAGTTGTTTCCGCTGTTTCGAGAGAAAAATATAGCAGGACGTCATCTGGAATAATGCCAGAATTTAATATAATTATACCAGATTTCTTTCTCAACTGTTTGTTCACTTGAGACATAACAGACTCCTCAATATATCATGTATTTTTACACTTTGTTGTATGAAATTGTCCGTTCAGACGCAAGCAGCAGGCGTTCGAGCGAGCGTTAGACACGACGCGGCTCGATCGCTGTGTCACTCAATCTGCTCGCAAACATGTATTTGAGTTGTTTTCACATTTGTTGAGTTGAATAGTGTAAAATCGCTTGAACGTTCAAACAGGCAAACATTGTATACAACCGACAAACCTTCGTGAAGATGCGAGCAAAAATAATCTGTCAGACATAGAGCTGTCACGATAACTACTTTTTGTTGTGCGATATATTGCACATAAATTAATTGCGATAAACGATATTATTGTAATTTTCAGACCATTTTATGCCACTGATTACATAATGACAATATAATAGCATAATAATGCAAGTACACTGTTTCAAAGAACAAAGAACATTTTACTCTTATTCTATTCAATATTTAGACATTGTGAAATGTGAAAAAATATATCCCAAATAAATAAAACAAGTAAATAAATACACTTTTGTTAACAAAAAAGTGCAAGGTATCAAGAACTAGATCAAAACAAAGTAGGCTAATATGTCAATAATAACTTTTCAATAATGACTTTTAAAGTGTCTCACACAAAGGCACAGATGCATCAACAGGACATTTCTGCTGCCAGATTAGTTTTTTAATTGTTAGGCAGATTCCGAGAAAGGAACACCAACATGTTTACCTTGTGGGGCTTAAGGCAGGATCTTACTGGGGTAACAATGTTACCAGCTGTGCTAAACAGTCTTTCTTATAGCGAGTTACGCTATCCGTGAGTGTGCGCCATTTCGCGCTGTCACGTTTATATTTGCACTGTCGGGAAAAGGCATCTGCAACAGATAACTGTCTGGAAGAAGGCCCCTCTCCAACTCCAGCTGCAGTTGTTGTTCCCAGGTTGAAAAACTGGGTGGGATGGTTATGTTTTAGGTGCGATTTTAAGTTTGTTGTGTTGCCTCTTTTCGTTGCTACTGTTTTAAAACACAGTCGACATACCGGCTCGTTCACGTTAATTAGCTCTCCTCTCTCGTTCGGCTTAAAGCCAAAATGTTCCCACACCGGAGCTGAAGATTGAAATCAATTCCATGTTGGACTCGCTGAAGATGTCACGAAACAGAACACTTTAAAATGCAGTTGGTTCACGCCTTCTCTTCACCTGATGGTGTCCGCTCTCTCTCTCTCTCTCTCTGTGTGTGTGTGTGTGTGTGTGTGTGTGTGGACACGCTGCCTGAGCCCCGCCTCCGACACAGAGTGCAGACAAGATGACAGAGGCAGCGCGATCAACTAAAATGTTGGTGACATTCATTTTAATGTAAAAATGAATCTGATTATTATTTTTAATAATAAAACAAATGATCAGTTGCAATATATCGCGGCACCAAAAATGATCAGCGCTCATTTCCATATATCGTGCGATAAGTCGATATATTGACTATCGCGACAGCTCTAGTCAGACAACCCTAAAACAACATCATACTCGGAAGTTTTGATACGTTAGGATCGATAAGCCCATCCCTACTTTCTTTAGACATATGTTTCATGTGTTGGTTTTAAGAAAGACTCGAGTACTCATAAAACTCACAGAACGAAATATGCGTCACACTTTACTGCGTTCTCAACAACATGTAAGTCTTCTTCATACGTTAAAACAACGAGAATACAGAAAATAGGCTTAGAACTCCACCTAGTGGTTATATTATAGAATTAAAGGAGAAATTACATATGAGACAGCTTTATAACTTAAATGGCTTTAACTGAAATAGACTAAAGTTTAATATAACTATTCTGATAAGTGTATATTTCCAACATCATGTTTGTGTTATCCGTTTCTGTAAGTTTTTGTGACGTGTTTCAGAAAGATAATCGCTTAGACAGAGCTGATAGTTTATTTTCATCTTAACCGACATCACAGTTGATCACTGAAATAATTCATAATTCAATATATTGATACCCGATTTCTTTATCAACTGTTTGTTCAATTGAGACATAAGGGGGTGATTTCAAAGCATTTTGAAAGTGACACACTTCCTTCTGCCAGTTGGTGGCGCTATAACTTTGACTCACAGTAGTCACATCCATGTGACACACTGCTGAAGTTTCATCGAGATCAGTTAATGTATGCAAAAGTTATAACGCACGTCCTTGCTTTTATGCTTCCTTTGTGTGCTTTTTGGAGCTTCAAAGTTCATTTGAAATGTGTTCCACATTCAAACCAAAATATCTGACTTTCTGTTGGTCTGTTTGTTCACTTGAGACATAAGAGGGTGATTTCAAAGCATTTTGAAAGTGACACACTTCCTTCTGCCAGTTGGTGGTGCTATAACTTTGACTCACAATAGTCACATCCATGTGATACACTACTGAAGTTTCATCGAGATCAGTTAATGTATGCAGAAGTTATAACACACTTCCTTGCTATTTGCTCCCATTATATGCTACCTTTATGGGGTTTTTGGAGCTTCAAAGTTTCCTTTGCAATGTGTTCCACATACAAACAAAAATATCTGACTTTCTGTTGGTCTGAGCTAATGACTGTAAATTAGAAAGTTGTCCGGCTCGATGAGAACAATATAATTCCTGAGTTTTGTGACTCTAGGTCGAAGTATAAAACCAATACCCCACTTTTGTCAACAGGTGGCGCTACTGAGCCCCTGCACCACGCATCAAAAAAGAATGTTCAACTTTGAAGCGCTGCCACGACCACAGTATTTAAGATATCAATAATCCTTTCACACGTCTACATCTGCCGTGTGTTTACATTATACACATAAAGTTTTAAGTAAATCGGGTAAAAATAAGAGTGTGATTTCAAAGCATTTTGAAAGTGACACACTTCCTTCTGCCAGTTGGTGGCGCTATAACTTTGACTCACAATAGTCACATCCATGCGATCGGCCTCTTCCAGCGATCACACTGCTGCGGTTTCATCGAGATCAATTAATGTATGCAGAAGTTATAACACATTTCCTGTTTCACTTTTCGCGCCATAATTTTGTTTCTCACCACGGCCAAACCGTTCGAGATATCAAAAATCCGCTGTCAATTTTTCATCCTCAATGTCTTGACTTCATGCTGACCGAGTTTCGTGGCGATTGGTGGAATTCTCTAGGAGGAGTATTTCACATTCCATTGCATGTGTTTTCCAAAGAACCCTAAATAGACGATTTCCTGTTGGGCTGAGGTAAAAAGTAAAAGTATGAAGGATATATGAAACGATGAGATCTATATGTGTACCGAGTTTCATATTATTACATGCAAGCGTGTTTGATTTATGGACCAAGATTTCGGACCCTGTTTCAGGGGGCGCTGTCGAGCCCCCCTGCCACGCCCGGGTACCAGCTTCAGCCCGGCCCTAATGCCCGCGGGTTCTGACCAGTGTGCAAAGTTTCAAGAGTTTTTGAGCACGTTAAGAGCCCCAAAAGTGCCCCAATAGTCGTAAAAAAAATAAATAAAATAATAATAATAATAATAATAATAATAATAATAATAATAATCCTAACGAAAACAATAGGGTCCTACGCACTTTGTGCTTGGGCCCTAATAATAATTCTAACGAAAACAATAGGGCCTTGCCTTTTCAAGGCTTGGGCCCTAATAATAATCCTAACGAAAACAATAGGGCCTTGCCTTTTCAAGGCTTGGGCCCTAATAATAATCCTAACGAAAACAATAGGGTCCTACGCACTTTGTGCTTGGGCCCTAATAATAATAATCCTAACGAAAACAATAGGGTCCTACGCACTTTGTGCTTGGGCCCTAATAAAATTATCAAGCTTTTATGGCATATATGTAGTCTGCTAATAGGAGTAAGAGGGGGAAGCTTGGAACAGTCCTCAGCTATTAATAAAGAACAAAGACATGGCACCTTTGCACCTTTCTGTCCATGACCTTACTTTATCTGTCCAGGTGCCCCATGATGAACTCCCAGAACCCCTGCTCAATTTGTACTGATCACTGATCAGTGCCACGGTATTGGCTCTAGAATTAAGCAAATTATCTGTTTGTCACCAATATCAGTTAACGTCATCGCTAGAGCTTGGCCAGGTGGCCAGATTAACTTCTGTCTAGTGAAACAAAGACAAGCTACAGTCAATAAATATTGTTAATAAGTACTATTGCATGCATAACAACTTCATAAACAGACGTTACTAAAGCCTTTTCACCCAAGGGTAACGCCAGTGATGGTACACCAGTGACACTTAAAAGCCTAAAATTAAATTTATTGAAATATATTAGGTAATTCCTGATAACTGAAAATAGACAGAAAACTTAGAATGTCCTTCTCTTGATAGAACTTCAGCAAGTAGGATGCAGGATGTAGTAAATTACATCAAAATCTGGATTTGTTTTTCTAAACAATATTTTTTTGATACATGGTGACATGATTCCGGGAGACAGCTATTTCCATCATATTATTATTTAATTTTTTTATTTGTGTCATACATATAATAAATTTGACATTGATTACTACATTTAAAATGGGTGAGAAATGTATTCTTAAACTTAAAATAGCCCCTAAATCTCCATAAATGACCTCGGGGACAAGCACAGTTTTGGTTCATGGAATTTTGTATAATTGATTTAAAAAAGCCTAATTCATGGCACAAATAGGTATAATTGTTTAGAGAACATTTTATATTATTGAAGTAAGCAAATAATTTTGGCTAAACACTGTATTTAACGTATATGTTTTCTGCCAGGCTTGGGACAGAAATGTGGACATTTCTGTGTAGAATGACCCATCCACTGATCCAGATTGAAATTTAAAGAAGCCGAAATCTCCAATAATCTGTAGGAAACAAGGTGTTTCAACCCAAGAAATTAATATTTTACAATTCAGTGAGGGTTTCTACTGTTGTGCGTTTTTTTCTCAGTAGGGATTAATTTAATAGTTTAATAATTAATAATTCAGTCACTGTGAGGTTTGTAGTTTGAGAATCCCGTTGTAGTATTTTACGTTACATTAAGCGTTTTCGACCACAAGCGGTTAATGTCCCTTCGAGATGCTGTTGTATGACGTTACGAAAACATGGCGGCTCTTTGAGATTTGCAGAGTAACAATAAACATTCATTTTAAGAGAATAAAATCCATCAATGAGTAAAATAAAAGCACCAAAGTTTCCGTATTATATTATGTTTAGCACACGTTTGCAGAGACGTTAAAACGGTAAACGATATTATATATTTATACTCATAAACCTTTAAAAACTACCGGCATTGTAGTTTCGTTTGTTTCTACATTATTTAAGTATCGGACAATAGACCGCCGCATGTTGGAAACCCGGATCAATTAGGAATATCTATCATCCGACATTGAACAAATACGGGCTAACTGCATACACGTACATTAGAGATTAAACAGTGCTGTAAATAAGAAGTGAGTAGAAGTATGTAAATTGAGATTCATTTTTATAAATGACGCATTATTCTCTTCACCCTAAACGAAGACTGTTTAAACACAAACAGGAATAACTCCAGGTGTTACAGCTGAGGTCTGCGTGATAAAGCATTGTAAAATGTTTATTAAAGAAGAGAGTGAGGACATGAGTTATCCAGAACCATGCAGTTCAAATGCCATGAAAGATGAAGATACTGAGGATCAAAAAGGTTTGTGTTCATTCTTCATTATTGTGTGTTGATGGACAGTAAGTAATAACATCTATGAAAACGAGAAGTTCTATGAGACCAAAGGTCTGTTCCTGAAAACAGGTTTAGTGACTAAATGTATTCAATGTAAACTTTTAACTTCAACTTTCTGTTCCAAAAAAACAAAGTATCTTTCACAGTAACAATTGTTATTTTCCAGAGTATCCGCGTCGCCGGTCATTTTTCCGGGGCCTCAGCCCCAAATGTAATTTTAAATGTAGGCAACACAAGTTTAGGTGCAGCTCAACAACAAAATTATTTCTGTATGAATATGCAGTAATCTTCATGACGCAGTCTGTCTCGCAGGTCTTTAATTTAATTTAATTGATCAATTGTCACACATTATACATACATTTCTGCATATACATGGTGAAATTATTTATTTTTCACATATCCCAGCTAAGCTAAGCTGGGTTCAGAGCACAGGGTCAGCCATGATACAGCACTCCTGGAGCAGATAGGTTCAAGGGCCTTGCTCAAGGGCCCAACAGTGGTGTCTTGGTGGTGTTGGGGCTTGAACCCCTGACCTTCTGATCAGTAACCCAGAGCCTTAACCGCTGAGCCACCACTGGAAGATAACATGGCATAACAGATGATAACACCCTCCGCCTCCCGCTACTAGAGAGAGGCAGCTTGTGTCACTCTGGAGGAAAAAAAGCAACGTAGCCTTTTGGACTTTATTGAAAAGAAGAGTAATGGTGAGGATTTACTGATGTTACCTACATGTTTAGGTAGGCAGTGGTGGCTCAGTGGTTGAGGCTCAGGGTTACTGACCAGAAGGTCGGGGGTTCAAGCCCCAACACCACCAAGATGCCACTGTTGTGTCCTTGAGCAAGGCACTTAACTCCAGGTTGCTCCAGGGGGATTGTCCCTGTAATAAGTGCACTGTAAGTCGCTTTGGATAAAAGCGTCTGCCAAATGCAGAAATGTAAATGTTTAGCTTAATGTTTTTAAACTTGTGGGCTGGTCAAAGACATCCAAATGGAGGGTGACCATATGTCCTCTTTTTCCCAGACATGTCCTCTTTTTCGTACCTTAATTTGTATTATGGCTTAAATTGTATTATGACGTTCATCTGGTCTAATACTTCATTGTGTGTGTGCGCGCATATTTGCATTGCTTTAACCCCTCTTTGTAAGTCCCGCCTTCTCGCACACCAATTGGTCGATTATAAGAGGCTTGCAGCAACTATTGGCCAAAATTCCTGCCTGTCAATCTCTGCTGTTGTGTTCGGCATCTACAAGTTGCTTGACACTGACAGTAGCTGCATATGACAGCTGAGTGGAAACAATACTCAAACGAAAGTGCAAATTTACAGAAGATTTGCACAAATAATTCCCATTCATGCTTTCGTCTAGGTAGTCAAGATCCGTGGGAAGCAGAATGTATGACATGTAACGCTGGCACTTATGTGTCAGTTGCTAATAATGGTGCAAGTTATTTAGAAGCACACATTAGCTCTGCGATGCATAAAGGGGCAGCAAAAGGTGAAAGTTCATCAGGTAAATTAACGGACTACTTTTTGTGACCAGGTAAAATTGTTATCACATTGCTTCTTTTTACGTTGCCATTCAAAACAATAGTAATAGTAAATGAAGGTACACACATGGCATAAAATATTTTAGTACATGGACATTCAAAAAAGAATGTTGGACATTTATATTTATTTATGCTATGCTAATGGAGTGTCTTTTTCACTGTATTAAAATTTACATTCATAGTAGCACTGTTTTGAACCCCATTACACAGTGCATCCGGAAAGTATTCACAGTGCTTACTTTTTCCACATTTTGTTATGTTACAGCCTTATGCCAAAATAGATTAAATTCATTATTATCCTCAAAATTATACAAACAATACCGATAATGACAACGTGAAAGAAGTTTGTTTGAAATCTTTGCAAATTTATTAAAAATAAATAAATTAAAAATTACAAAAAAAAAATAAATAAATAAATCACATGTACATAAGTATTCACAGCCTTTGCTCAATACTTTGTAGAAGCTTTGGGACCAATTACAGCCTCAAGTCTTTGTATGATGCTACAAGCTTGGCACAGCTATTTTTGGGTATTTTATCCCATTCTTCTTTGCAGGACCTCTTAAGCTCCATCAGGTTTGATGGGGAGCATCAGTGCACAGGCATTTTCAGATCTCTCCAGAGAGGTTCAATCAGGTTCAAGTCTGGGCTCTGGCTGGGCCACTCAAGGACATATACAGAGTTGTCCCATAGCCATTTCTTTGTTATCTTGGCTGTGTGCTTAGGGTTGTTGTCCTGTTGGAAGATGAACCTTTGTTATCTTGGCTGTGTGCTTAGGGTTGTTGTCCTGTTGGAAGATGAACCTTCGCCCCAGTCTGAGGTCCAGAGCGCTCTGGAGCAGGTTTTCATCAAGGATGTCTCTGTACATTGCTGCATTAATCTTTCCCTTGATCCTGACTAGTCTCTCAGTTCCTGCCACTGAAAAACATCCCCACAGTATGATGCTACCACCACCACGCTTCACTGTAGGGATGGTATTGGCCAGGTGATGAGCGGTGCCTTGTTTCCTCCAGACATGGCACTTTCCAAAAGTCAAAAGGCCAAAGGCCAAAGAGTTCAATCTCGGTCATGTGCCTTTTACTGAGGAGTGGCTTCCGTCTGGCCACTCTACCATACAGGCCTGATTTGTGGAGTGCTGCACAGATGGTTGTTCTTCTGGAAGGTTCTCCTCTCTCCACAGAGAAACGCTGGAGCTCTGTCAGAGTGACCATCGGGTTTTTGGTCACCTCCCTGACTATGGCCCTTCTCCCCCGATCGCTCAGTTTGTCCGGGCGGCCAGCTTTAGGAAGAGTCCTGGTGGTTCCAAACTTCTTCTATTTACAGATGATGGAGGCCACTGTGCTCATTGGGACCTTCAATGCTGCAGAAATTGTTCTGTACCCTTCCCCAGATCTGTACCTCGATACAATCCTGTCTCGGAGGTCTACAGACAATTCCCTGGACTTCATGGCATGGTTTGTGCTCTGACATGCACTGTTAACTGTGGGACCTTATATAGACAGGTGTCTGCCTTTCCAAATCATGTCCAATCAACTGAATTTACCACAGGTGGACTCCAATCAAGTTGTAGAAACATCTCAAGGATGATCAATGGAAACAGGATGCACCTGAGCTCAATTTTGAGTGTCATGCAAAGGCTGTGAATACTTATGTACATGTGATTTTTTTATTTTTAATAAATATGCAAAGAGTTCAACTTTTTTCACTTTGTCATTATGGGGTAATGTTTGTAGAATTTTGAGGGAAATAATTAATTTAATCAATTTTGGAATAAGGCTGTAACATAACAAAATGTGGAAAAAATTAAGCGCTGTGAATACTTTCTGGATGCAATGAAAATGGTCTGCATGGGGTGTGCTAGTCCACTTATGCTAGTAACCAGCAACTGACTGACTTAGATGTTCATATTAGAGTAAACTAATGTTACACCAAAATAAATTGTTTTACTGTTTAATGATAAATCAGGAAATTAGAAATTTTTGAGGTAAACATTTAAATTTCCAATGAACAACACATGTACTTCAGTGTTTCCCATTAATTGACTAGACTCTCGTGGCCCATTACAGTCTCATTTGACCCGCCACGGTCTCA